>NC_134468.1:45506218-45589820 GCF_964194025.1 Convolutriloba macropyga | reverse complement strand
CATCTGTTCTCGCATTATAATTGAAAGAATTTTCGAGAAAAAAATGAATAGTTTGAAAAGCTTGGTTGTCGATTCAACTTCAATGATTCATGTTTTTATGATTCAGTGTCAATTATTTTTATAGGGTTTGATTTTTAATAAGATAAATTTGATTTTCAAATGGCAGTCAACTGCTGAATGAGAGTATATCAAAAGCAATATTTCATTAAACATTGAATTTGATTGCTGGCGACAATAGTATCGGATGTGATAAACTGACTCATATTAAGACCCAAAGGTTGAAGTTTAACGGCATGTTTGGAACAGTAAACGCATTGGTCGCCAAGGTCTAGGTACAGCTTTATGAAAAGACAATGCTCGACCAAAATGTACTATGAAAAGACCACACTCGACTCATTTGAGCTATGAAAAGATTTTAGCTGGACTTTAAGACTTCCTGGAGTTTAGCTCGACTCACATTTTTCGCAGAAGACTTTAACTCGACCCAAAATATGGGCTGGACTTAAGCTCTACACAATCTTTTCAAACAAAGTAGAGTTAAAGTCTTTTCATGGGTCCATCATTGGTATTTCATAAGTCTGCTTTTTTGCCATTAACATTTTACGTGCAATATTGCATTTAACGTAGACAGCATGTATACTCCTTCACCTTTTACAATTCAGAAGAACCACAAATCCCTCAAAAACCTGATTTATTTTTTGAAAAACATAGCTCACAATTTCGGAAGGCAAAACAAACTGACTAACGCCGAAATTTTGTCATGGCTAATGGGACTAGGAGTAATACACTTAAGCTAGCTGGTTTCATTAAATCAAGTAATTTGGTAATATAATCAAGCTGCCATAACTCTTTATCTTAAGATTCAACAAAAATCTGAAGGCTTTTGGCAGCTTTCCAACTGATTCTTAAGTTGGACTGCTCTGGTGCAAAGCTTGTTAGTATTGCTCCAGCTCTGCTTCTTTATGTAGAAGCAGGAAAAAAATAAAAATTTTGAATTCTAAAAAGAACAGACGAAAAGACTAATGGTGGACCCATGAAAAGACCTTAAATCAACTTTGTTGTTTATGAAATGACTATTGGTGGACCCATGAATAGACATTAGCTGGACTTTCTTTGTTATGAAAAGACTTTAGCTCGACCCACGAAAAGATATTAGCTCGACTTTAACTAAGAAGCTCGACCGTGTATTTATAGTCAATATTGCCCCCCTACCAGACTTTTAATGTCTTCTCTTATAGTTTAAGCTCGACTCTTCATGAATAAACCTGATCTGACAGCACCTGTGATAATCGATATTTGATAGGAATGCAAGATTTGTCAAAGCAGAGAGCTTTAACAATGCTGAGACTCTCAAAAGTCTCAAAGTTTCACAAACACCCACCACCACCCTCCCCCTCTCAAACACACACACACACACACACACACACACACACACACACACACACTCACACACGCACGCCAACACAAAGCAGACATTTGAGCATTTTATCGTGTAAGATCTTAAAAATTTCTAACAAAAGTGTCTTATAAAGACTTATAAGATTATGCGTCGCCATAAAAAGTCGTACGCCGATTATGCGTCGCCGATTAAAGTATTACAGCATAAAAAAATTTATCAGCTCTTATATAAACTTACACAATAAAAATTCATTTTTGTCGGATCTAACAAGATAGAAACTCTGGCTTATAAAATATTACATGATAAAAATTCTGCCAGACAAAAATTGTTTATCGTGTAAGATCGTGTAAGAACTTTATAATATCTTTTAAGATAAACAAAACGAAGCTATGATTCATCTTTTTGATAAATTTTTTAACATATCTTTTACGATGAATGGAATGTTCTTAAGTGTCAGATCAACAAAGAGAACATTATCTTATATTGTCTTTTGAGACTTATAAGATATTGTGCAAAAGGTTATTTGAGTATCAGGGGCTTTTTCTGAAGCAATGATTATCAAACTAGACTGGAAAATTTTTCCGAAGACCAAATCTATCTTGGACTGCTAAGTTGCGCCTCGGTTAGACTGTTGGGACTCGGATTAACACTGCCGCCGTAATAGACTCGACGAACAGTTTCTTTGTTCATATTTGGTTAATTCACCGATTATTTTTATGTTTTTATAGGAACTTGACTACATTATATGGTTATATTGAAATCATTAAAACATGTCTTATCAGGTCTTACGCGATAAGAATTCTGCCCTACGTGAACTTTTATCGTTTAAGATCTGATAAGATGCTGATCAAAAATCTTGATCGTGGAAGATCTTATCTGGTCGTACACATTAAATTTTCTGCCCTACATAAACTTTAATCTTGTAAGATCGGATAAGATACTTATCAGATCATATAAGATAATAATTCAATTCTGCTGAAATGTTATTTTATAAGATCTGATAAGTATGTTATCAGATCTTACACGATGAAAATTCACGCAGGGCAGAACTTTTATCGTTTAAGACCAGATAATATCTTACACGATAAAGATTTTTGACCAGCATCTTATCAGATATTACACGATAAAAGTTCCAGAATCACTTGGGTACACACACACTTCGGAAACTGGATATCATATTTTCCAAACCTATCGTTTTTCCACGCCCATATTTCCAGATAATGTTCGCTATGACACCTCATATTTCAAATGGTAATCGAGTGTAAATGTTTTCTGCCCCCTAAGTTGCCGTCCAAAACTTTTCCAAACTGATTTCTGGACAACTCTACCTGAAATAATCCCCTTTCATTTTGTAGAAGAAAACTGCGCCCTCGATCTCTTCCGTAGATTTTCCCTCCATGTCCTCTTGAGCCGGCAGCATGTACTTCTCCAACAAATCAATTATCTCATTGCAAAGGTTAGTTAGTTCCTGCTCGATTTTCTTCCTCATTTCTTCGCAAATCGGTTGTTTCCAGTCATCCACCTTGGATTCGACACTGCTCGCGAGTCGCCAGGCTGACCTACGTTGTCCAACCACGTTCTTGTATGCAACAGAGAGCAAGTTTCGTTCCTCCTCTGTTAGGGCACAGTCTTTCGTCTTAACCAACTCTTGCATAATCTCTTTCATCTCATTGTACATCTCCAGCTGCTCCGCTTTAAATTACGCAACCCATTCTTATGTCATTTTTATCAACATTTCATACAATTTTAGATCGAAACTGCTTCCGTAAATTTTCCAGTACTCTTCCTATCAGCTTCATGTGTATCTCGAAAAAATTTCAGTGTCATTTTCTGCAAAACGTCCTTCAAAAGATGATTGGAAACGAAAAAATTATATTGCGAATCCTTGATCACGGGATCTGTGATTTTTCAAAATACAGAATACGAAATTCAGAGTGAAAATGGCATTTCCAATTGTATGTTGATTTTTCACGTTATCTAGAAAGTTTGTTCCGAATCAACTGAATTCCGATAAAGGGTCAGCACAATTTGGTTTTCAGTAAAGAAAACCGTTTCAAAACAACCCATTGAGATAGATTAGAATGTAGTTGAAAGAAAATAGATTTGTGCAACTGATGTCCCCTTTTTTCCTCCGCACACCACAGCTAGAGGCATGTGAAGTTATTTTTTTCTCAAAAGTTAGAGAAAAGAATTTTAAACGGGAAAAACATATTGTGAGAAGTGAAGGAAAAATTAGTTTTCCAGATTTTTTTCTCGATCGAAGAAGTTCTGACAGTGGAAGACTCAAACAACTCATTCAAGAAAAACTCAAATGTGCCAAAATTTATAATTCAGCTGAACAAAACTAATTTTACAGATGTTTTTGTACAGATGTAGTTCATAATTCAACGTTTAGTTACATTGTTGCTTTATTGTGCAAATGTGTGGGTTGCATTCGCCTACATCTTTTGGTAGTGCAGAAATGGTATCATCTAATTCTGTCCATTTGGGTAAACCTTCAACCGGAGGTGACACACGTTAATAAAACAGACGAAATATAATCAAAAATAAACTTTCAGAAAAAACGGCATAACTAATTTGTACAAGAAATTAGGTGAAATCACAATTTTCTTTTGATAATAGCATAACATGAAGTGAAGAGGCTTAGGTTTTTCGTGCTCAATTTAATTAAATATAATTTTCTTTATGATCTGGTACAACACCAACATCTAAGCCTTAAACTTTTTTATAGTAGTGTTATTGTAGTTGTCATCGCATAGCTGGCATAGGTTGAAGAGCAATTCAAAATATGGCAGATAAAAAATTGAGATAGGAAAAAATTTTTGTATCAGTTGCTCAATTTTGTACACGCCTTGTTTTCATGGCAACTGTTTAGTATTGGCTTCAGTTATTGTTACATTTACAGTTATTGTCGCGTGGTAAAGAGACAAAGGTGGGAAAAGACGGTAACGTAGCATAGACTCACTTACAGGAGCCGCAGAAAACGGCTTTCCTATAACTCAACGAAAATGTGCAATAATAAAGAGTCTTGAGTCAAAAAGGACGAGCAACTGCGTCTTGTACTGTAAACATTTTAAGCACTAAGTTGTTTTGAAATTTGTTAAGTTGTCTTGAAAATTGTTTTTGAGCAGTAATTTATTTGTTACTGTGACATATATCCACAAACTACTTAAGCTGCAATTCAAGTGCTACATCTCACAGCTTCTGGCGTTTCAACTCGTAAGTACCAAGAGCAAAACCCAAATTAAGTTTCAGCTGGAATTTTTTTGAATAAAACCGGCATATACCTTTGTCTTCAATTGTGTTTTCGGATTAAACTTGAATACATAAATAGAACCAGTTTCGTGTGATCTGTAGCAAGCCCAGTCCAATTTTGTGTTGAGAAAACTAAGATAAACAAATAATCAAAAACGGAAACTGTAATGCAACGGGAAGAACATACCGGATATGCCGTTACAAAAAAGCAAATGAACTCTAAATACAAAAATATCCGGACAGATTTAGAACCTGTGAAACCATCTGGGCGTTTTAAAGTTTTCCTCGTCACAACCGATTGGGAGTACAGCAGTTACACATGTAGGTTGAAAAACCGTTACACCAATGAGTATTAAACTCTCAGAATTGGGTTTCTTTTTTAAACCTTCGCCCGCCTAATTTATCAGAAGGACCATCACTGTAACAAAGTGCAGTTGCACCAAAAAACTAAGCTTTAAACTTTCAAAAACTCATCAAGTACAATTTACTTTTGATTTGACTTTTCAAAGATTTTGCTTGGACATGCAGGTCATAAATGCAACCCGATATGTTCTTTAATCGCATAACAATTACAAAGCCAAAGATTCTTTGAGAGTATAACCTTAACTTATAGTTTTAGTGTTCTGAATACACATTTTCCACAAAAAATAGTACAAAAGGCAAAGAGTTTGATCATAATAGCCCAAATGTAGATTTACTGAAGGTTGATAAAAAAAATGAAGTATATAACATGCATTCCAAGAAAAAGGACAAGCTCAAAGTTTTTGTGCTGCTATCATCAGCCACAGACTACAATTTAATTGATTTAGGAACCCCCAATCTTAGTAATAAAAGGAATCTATTTTTTTCTTAGTAATCAATTTTTTGCTTTGTTAGTATTGCGTTTAAGATCTAAATCAATTATTCTGCCACACTGAATAGAATAGTCTGCGGTACGTTTTGAGGGTGTCTGCTTCAATACAGTCGAAGACCGAAGACCAATAGTTACGAAAGGTTTTTTAACAAGGTCTTTTAATTTCTATCGGAAAACATCTACTCTTCGTCAAGGATGCTCAGTCATCGATACAAAATTTTAATGTAATCCTGTTGAGCAAGAATTCTCAAAAGTAAGGGGCAGAACAGAATTAAAAAACAGCAATGGTACCTTTTTCAAACTGGAGTTAATCTGGGCAACTTTTGCCCCCCTTTGACCTTATTTAAATGACTTAGTCGTATTTACTCAATCATAAATCCACGCCACATTTAGAAGGGGTGCTTTTGAGACTTATGCACGGCAGATCTCGATGAGTGGAAGCAGTTTCGAACAATTTAGCAAGTAGGTGAGGTGGAACTTACCCAATTTAGCTCGGTATACTTTGTTTTCGGTCATTTTGCACGGAATTTGTAGTTTTTGTCCGGTTCGGATCTTGGCTGGCTAATTGAGAGACGACAACAAACAATTGGAGCAAGAGATGGTCGTTTTTAAACTCTGATAAAGTCGGTTAAAAGTTGCTTTAGTTAGTAATAGCACGTAAGCTAAACAGTAACCAAGTAATAATATTAACTAACGTCTTTCTTAATATGAAGTAAAGTTTTGTGTGTCTTATTTATTACTAACTCGCTCATTCATAGTTTTCTTTCTCGTTTCAGCTGCGGCGTTTGCTTTATTCACACAAGGCGAAACGTACGTTTCAGCTCCTTTACAGTGCGTAAATAAGTTATTCAAGCGAAAATGTATTTACAAATCTTAGTTTGTCGTTTATAATGTATCTGCTTAGTTTATTTGTTAATTTAGATTAACCAGAAAGAGTCTTCACTGTACTGTGGTTAAAAGCCTTTGCTGCTTCTGTCTTTGGTACACACCACACGCGATCTCAAACCTTTCTAGTCGTTATATTGTTTTTGAATGCTGTACTTGGATTTTTTGGCAACTGTGTTCGTTTGTGGTGCTTAACCAAAGCTTTCGTTGATTAGTTATTCTTACCAGAGGCGAATAGTCATGAAAAAACATGTCCTGTTCTGAAAAATGCAGATTAAATCACAAAACCATGCATACATATATGCATGTATGCATGCAGTACCAATTTTTTATGCGCATATATGCATAATAACTTTATAAAGAGTCACGCAAGATTGGTCATGATTATTCACGTGTAAGCGTCAATGCATAAAACTTTTTTCATAAAAGTAGTTTGCGTGTAGAGTTCATATTATGGTTTTGCAGCTTAATTCGACAAAATGTGTGATTGTTTTGGTAAATTTGATGTCTTCTTAAAGCTGTAATGCATAATGAAAATAATTAGTCATTAAACTGGATTGCATGTGGTACATATTATAACTTTTTGGTGGCTGCAGAGACCAATATTGTTTGATAGGAGTGCACATGGCTTTAACAGTTAAAAAATAAATGTCTTCTTCGACCTTAAGGGAACTGTATTAAAAATTGACACACATAACAAAAACAGGGAAACACTAGTATCTGCCGTATAAGATCTGACAGCACTATATTGCTTTTATTTTTATTTTTTTAAAAAATCAGTTTTAGAAAGGAGAAGCTGTTTCCCTTGTTCCCATGTATTCATACCTTGCATCAGTTGCGCAAAAAATCAACACTAGCAGATATCGGAAACATGCAATAATTTTGATCTGTGTCAACAACGGAGGAACTTTCAACTGCGCTCTCGTAAAAGAAGAATAGCCACGTGGAACAAAACTGAAAATTTATTAAGTTAATGGATTACATATTTTTCAAAAAAGTTTACATTTAGCTATTCCTAACCACAATTTTTAAAATTATTTTCAAAACCAAAAGAGAAACTATCCCAGTAAGAGTGCAAATTAAGTGGTGTAAGTTGTTATTGGTGCAAGAAATTGAAGACTTAAATAGCTGAATTGAAAACTGGAAAAACCTATTCGATATCGGCAAAGGTCATTTACGGGCATTTACTATAGACGGTCAGTAAGTAAACA
The DNA here is from genome assembly GCF_964194025.1 of Convolutriloba macropyga. NCBI lineage: Eukaryota > Metazoa > Xenacoelomorpha > Acoela > Convolutidae > Convolutriloba > Convolutriloba macropyga. The sequence continues at coordinate 45,582,217 of NC_134468.1, read as the reverse complement.
ACAACATTAGGTGAATGGATTTTAGCAATAGAAATATCAAAGCAATAGAAATCATTACTATCGGTTAGATGAAACCACGGCTCATTCTCTTTTTCCGCTTTTCACTGTTGGTCCCAGTAAAATGTCTCCGGAACACTTCTTGCACTCAGATATTAGCACATTAGTAAATCATTCCAGACGTACACCAACAAGAGCTCTTAAAAAGTCAACCCCTGCGTGCAGGATTCAACTTGCTCGCTCCTTTTCAATCTTCTTAGTTCTTTTTGTCATCAAATTCTTTGATGTCATATTCGAAACGATATCATTTCCCATCATAATTTATAGCCGAAAAAAATAGTTTCAGCGTGTGCATCGGCTAACTTTTAATGACCGATTTTGAATTTTGACAAACCAATCACTTTGGTGAACGCTGTTCTCCTCTGCACGCCATTTTTTTTATCAGATGCAGTTTTTGGCGGTTTTTTTGGCAGTTTTTTTTTGCCTGGTTTAGGAACAGAAAATAATATCAGCGAGCCAGAAAACGGCTGGAAATAGAACTCAATTTATTCCAGAGGTGCTGATTTTTTGTTTTTGTTTTCTGAGTTAGTGCGAAGTCACTGAAGCTGACAGTATTTTTCACCGACAACCAACGTCGTCAAACAACTTGATTCTCAGCCCTTATTTTGTTGGCGCAGTCAATCTCAGTCACAACAAAGCCACAACAACAATAGTTGCTCAACACCTGAGAAAATTTTTTGATACACAGAATGGAGCGGACGTTTGCACTGACACAATTCGTTCATTTTGACTTTTTTTAGGATTTCACTCAATCAATTAATGACTAGAGAGAACAGTCATTTCGAACGGAAAATTAAAAAATTTTTATTTGCGAGTGCAAAACTGTGAAATGTTTTCTATTGGATGAATGTTTTTGCTGTAGAAGGTTTTGAGATGTTCACGAGAATTTTCATTACACCTTGATTTTAAAACGTGCAAAAATGTTTTCTACCAGGTTTCAATTGTATTTCTTAATGATTCGTATGGCTTTATATTCGTACTTTGCGATTTTGCAAAATAAATTTGTATGTGACAGTAAAGTAAACAACCCTGGTCGACATCAGATGGTTATCTTGCAAGATCTTGTAGGGTTCTCACAAAAATGGTTGCAAGATTCTCGCAAACACTGGCTATCTTGTAGGATCTTGTAAGAAGATGGTTATTTGGAATATCTTGCAAGACCTAGGCTATCTTGCAAGACAAACGTTTTCTTTGCGAGATTCTTGCGAATTCACTCCGTTTGAGTCTACTATCATGGGCTGTTCTCGTATCTGTATTTTTTCAAGTATAAATTAAGTTCAGTCAACTAAGATTTAATTTTGAGGTTTCTTTGAGCAATATACAGGCAAAAAGAATACTCCTCAAAATACTCAAACTGTTTTTTTACAATTGCACATTTCAATTATGTTTCTTTGAAAAGAAAACTAAAGCAGTTGGTGTCAATGTCAATTATTTACTTTTTTGCATCGACACTTCATATTTTGCAAAGCAAAAAATCTTCTTGAAAAATATTTCTGTCTGGGGAGAAAAAAAGTGTTAGGAAGTAACTAGTGTTGACCATTAAATGTCATACCGGAAAAAAACTTTGAAAACGCAAAAAAATGAAGTTGAGAACAACACAGATTATGTTTACTCACAACCGTCTCAAATACTGACAAATCATTTACGTAGGTTTGAGTTTGTTAACTAAGAGTAAAAATTAGATTAAAATTTAACGCACTTAGCGTTAAAATTTAACGCATGAGACGTATTAAGAAAAACTTTAGATTTGGAACAAGAATTTCTATTTTTATGAGCCGCATCAAGGTTTAAATATCTTTTATCTCACTAAAATGATTTGCAATGTTAAAATCGGTTGTTTTTGCCGTTGTGCAGGTTCAATTAGAAAATAGATAGATGTTTTTGAAACCCATTGAGAATTTTGGAAATTGCTTTTGCTCTGCCCAAAGAACATAATTTTCAGAATCATGGCTATTTCTTGAATAATTTCAACGTTGGTAGTTCGTAAGGTTTACGTGAAGTGTAACAACGATTAAGAGAAAGGAATCTGCGTAAATCTCAATTCACAAGAATTTTTTTCAAACAATGTTTCATGTGTTGTGCTCAGGTGTCATTTTTTTCTTTTTCAACCAAATTTTCAAACTAATTAATTTTACGAATGGACTGACATTTATATTTACATATGGATTGAAGGCAACTGAAAAGGTTCATTTTGTATCATTTTTGCGGCTACATTTTGGGTTGAAAAGTTTGATAATCCCGTGGAGTAAAAATTTCAAAGGAATTGGTCAAGTGTTTTGATAACAAAAGAGCAATTTCAAAAAATGTACAATATTAACTAAACTTTTGCAAAGAAAAAATTTCAGGCATCAAAAAACGTGTTATAAAATTTTGTTAAAAAAAGAGAAAAAATTCTCTTCAACGGAAACTCAAAATTAGCAAATAAAACCCACAAAAGAAAAATTATCTCGGGATATTTCTTCTTCCTTTGGAAACTCCTTCTCTTCTAATGCGCTGAACCAAAAGGCAGAGAACAAAAAAGAACTTGTAATTGAAAAATGAAAGATTATAGCAAATTTGTTTCAAGACAGGAGAAATAATTCACTAACAAAAAGTAACTGATCAATGCGAAAACCCCAATTCAAAGGAAATTCTGTAAATGACATTCCTGTATTGTGCCTGTCTTCAACGTGTTTTGCATAATGAGGTTCATTAGTTGTTAGGGAAGTTTGATTTTAACAGAGCAGTGATAAAGTTGAAAAAGTGCCATCATTAGGTTTTCGTTGTTTCGCAAGAAGGAACAATAACTTCTTGATACCTTATAAACACTTTTGTATTTAAAAGCAACATAAATTTAACCTTTTTTTGCAAACATTTTCAATTTCTGCTATTTACTGTCCTAAAGTTACAAATGCTACACTAAACTAAAAACAGTTGAATTTTACAACCAGCTGCATTGAAGCAATTGTTTTAACAACAAAAATTTGCTAATATATGCTGAGCATCAAAACCATTAATTTCATTCTGATTAAAAAAGTCACAACTTTTCGGGAAAAATTAAAAATTTGCGATATCCTGAATTTTTATATGCTGCTTTCAGTTGAGACCGAAGTGTAAATGCTAATATTAAAAATTGGCACATCGGCAATCTATTAAGACAATGATTTGTATCAATATCCAGAGTTTCTGTACGTTTACTTTGAGTTCATACTGTTGTCTTCACTTTTTCAAAAAAAATTTTTAAAAATGATTGAAACTAGCCTATTAGAAGTGAAAAAAATGGTTGATTTTCAATACCAAGCAGAGAAAATTATATTTTTCTCTTTTCAGTGGGAAGCCCAAAAGCTGTGTCATAAATTAATGGCTTCTTTTTCAACAGAAGAGTATAAAAATAATTTTTAAAAACAGCGCGTTGTAGAAGAAGGTCTCAAAAACCACCAAAATAGAGACGCGAGAAACATTCTGGTTAGAGAAAAAAAATTGAAAAATTTCCATTTCGTTTGTCCAAACAAATGACGACATATACAAACAAGTCCGGAAATTAGCGTTTGAAAACTTTGGACAAAATTGGGTTTAGAAGTTGTTTTGACAAGAGACTACAATAGTAGATGTGATAATGGTCTATTGAATTCAATATTGAAATAGAAAAATGATAACGATTATATATTTTAGTTGAAAAATGATAACTTTATATATTTTAGTTATTTAAACCTAACAGTTGGGCATGAAGAAATGCATATACAGAACCAGTCACAATTGCTTTAAACAGAGAATTTGGTTGAAATCATATAGAAATTTTTTGAAGCTATTGATCTGCAAAATTTTGTATAAAAACATCTTAAGATTTTCGGTTTGTAAAGTTTTAGTATTGTGCATATGGCGCGAGACTTTTGAACTTTTTAAAATTGCTGTGGCTTGGGACATCGAGTTTCGTTTCAGTCATACTTTACGGCATGAAACGGTTTAAGGGCTATCGATTTTTGTACTGCGTATATATTCTTAAGGGTACAAAAGCAATTTTGAAAATAAAGAGCAAATCTCATTAATTCCCTATTACATAGATATGGATCTCAGTGATATAAGTGGAGATAATCAGATCACAGAACTGGAATTTGGTAGTTTTCAAAATTTTCACAGTTCATTACACTACGCTGGTTTTTTTCTACGCATCGGTTAAAATTTTCAGTTTAAAAAACAATAAAAAAAATTCAAGAAATAGAGATAAAAGTAAATATTGTTATTTTCCCTTATTACTCATAATGATAAAGTGGTAGAGAGGCACTGTACTGTTAAGAGTATACTGTTATGCAAGTTTTGGGGGGATCAACAAAATTGTCAATTAATAAAACTTAACCTAAAATTTAAAAAAAATGAATCTTTTCAATGACATCTTGCGCATCAATTACTCTAAGGTACTTGAAAAACTCTTCACAAAAACGTTCTTACATTTTTGCTTCCGAGGAAGCTCTCGGTATTGTTTTAAATCTAATAAAAAGGGAGACTCTTATAGATTGGAATGGTTTGTGCAATAAAAGAATTAGCTAAAATTTCTTTTCCTTCTTATATCAAACGTAATTTTCTTTGAGCTGTCGTGTTCTTTTATTCTCATGGTAGAGACAGATTCATTCTTATATGCTGAAAGAGCGTTCCAGAGTAAGCCAACAAAATTGCTCAACGATATCTTAAGAGAAAAGGACCGGGTAAATTTTTGGTACCATCCTTGAAATCTGTGGACCGATTGTACTTTCTCCTAATAAAGAGGGTCTTAAAGGCCTAATTCAATTGTTTTTCCCAACATTTATTCCACAAGCCATTCAGTGAAGTATTTTTTTTCACTCCTCCGTCAAACTTTAGATTGCTAGCAATAACTACACCAAGATACTTCACACTAGTTGATTCAGCCATTTTTTCTTTGTCAATATTCAAAATCGTATTTAATAACCTTTTCTTGCTGCTGTCTTTTGTTTTTCCCCATTGATTTGGACTTTGTCAATCTACACAACTCAAAATTGAGTATTCTGAGAGTGGCTTTGCATTCAGCAATTGAGAGACTCTAATAAAATAATTTAACTTATTCAACTTTTCTTACAAAGAAATTATTAAGTACAAAAATTGTTGTAAATTATATTATTTCGTTCAAAAAATCGAGTAAGCAATTGCATTTTATTTAGGTTTTAGCGTTCTCTAATGGTATAATACCATTGCACGTTTTAAAATTACTAATTTCAATTTTAGAATTGATGAGATTATCTATTCGCCTCTCCACAGTTAAGAATATACCACTATGCAAAACTTCTCTGCAAAAATCCATGAAATTGTCAATTAAAGAACTTGACCTAAAATAAAATTGAATCCTTCTAATAAAATATTGCACACCAATTACTCTTGGGTACTCTTCACAAAAAAATTCTTACAATTATTTTTTCGAGAAAGCTCTCGATGTTGTTTTTAATCTAATATTAGTAGGCAGACTCTTATTGATTGGAATTGCTTGTGCAACAAAAAAATCGGTTAAATATTCCTTTTTCTTCTTATATCAAACGTAAATTTCTTTGAACTGTCATGTTGTTTTATTCTCATGGTAGAAGCAGGTTTATTCTTATAAGCTAAAAGTTTGTTCCTGAGAAAGAGAAAAAATAGTTGCTCAACGATATCTTAAGAGAAAAGAAATGGGTAAATTTTTGGTACGATGTTTAAAATCTGTGGACCGATTGTACTTTCTTCTAATAAAACAGGTCTTAATGGCCCGATTCAATTTATTTTTCAAAGTTGTGATAAATATTGTTAACAATTCCCCGCCAAAAATCAAAACTAAATAATCTACGTGACTCTTTGCAATTGCGTTGAGTAAAGTATTTTTTGTTTTCTCCGGCAAGGTGCTACGCAAGTGCAGCTACTGTGGTTAAAAGTGAGCACTACCTTGATCAAACCAGCGACTTTCAGAATGTTAAGTATCTCATAGTTTGCGTGAAATGTGGATCTTCTGATTCTAAGCTTTCCAGCTTGCTTTTTATGTTCACCCCAAGAGTATTTATTGTCTTGGGTGGGTCCCAGGCGTTAAGAGCAACGTCAGGGCCAAAAATTTTTGCCGACACTCTTTTTATCTGGAAAAAAAATAATCTACCTTTCTCTAAACTTTTGCTAAACATTCAAAATACCTCCAATATCTCATCGGATAACATTTAAGCTAACACAGCCAGTCTAAATAAAGTTAAACTGCTGACAAAAATTCAATGTTACGCATAGAGCAGCAAAATTAGTCAAATCTTATTGTAATTGTGTAATCAGTTTTTCAATGCAGTTTTGCAAACTAAGATTGTGTGCAGACCGTTGAATTAAGATTGTCTTATATAGGACACTTTCGTACACTTATGCACTAATTCGGATATACCTTGCCGGGAAATCATCATGTAAAATCCTATAAAAATAATCAGAAAAATAATCAGATGAAATATTTCATCTGATTAATTTTCTGATTATTTTTATAGGATTTTACATGATAATTTCCCGGCAAGGTATGTCTGAACTAGTGCAAAAGTGTACGAAAAGTGTGCTATTCAGGACACAACAATGTGTTCTTACTAATTAAGTGGCAACAAAATACAGAATTTAGTATAATTTTGATGGAGATATCTCCATCAAAATTACACAAAATTCTGTATTTTGTTGCCATTTAATTAGTAAGAACACATTGTCGGTAAATTGGAAAAAAGAATCTCCTTCAACGAATCAAGACAGCTTTCAGTAGGGCATGCATCCTAGAAATAAAGTTTTTGTGGATTTATTAAACAAAACCGAACTGTTGAACAGAATTTTGATTTTATTTGCTGCTGGCTGCATTATACTGATATAAATGTATTACCCGGGCCGTGGAATTCGGCCAAAACTAGCGTTGACAAGTCGGAAAATTCACCGCAATTTTCTTACATAATATTGCGTTGAATGCGTTGAATTCGAAGAGAAAATTCAACGCATTCAACGCAAAATTATGTAAGAAAGATGCGGTGAATTTTCCGACTAGTTGCCGCTGATCTTACAAATTTAGCGTTGAACTTAGCGTAGATCTTACATATTTAGCGTTTAATTTAGCGTAGATCTTACATAATTAGCGTTGAACTTAGCGTAGATCTTACAAATTTTTGCGTTGAATTTAGCGTTGATCTTACAAAAAATCAAATCGTTCACTTGAACTATTAACCTCCAGTTGCATATGGGACTCAAACTGCTGACCTCCTGTTTGCTTGTCGCCTCTTCTACCATTGTGCCACAGTACCTTAGTTTTCTTAAGAGCCGCAACTCTTATAAAGCGTAGATCTTACATATTTTGCGTTGAATTTAGCGTAGATCTTACATATTTTGCGTTGATTTAGCGTAGTATCTAACTTAGCATGTTCGACGCATTTACCATTTGAGGCGTACTGGGAAAATTTTAAATTTTTTAAAAAGTTTTGAAAAAAAAATGGAATTCCTAAAATGGTCTGAAATGGTTTTTACCGTAAGAGAGCACTCAAAGGTTATTTTTTGCTGACTTCACTCTTCTCACCTCTGCAGTATAGGGGGTCGAAACAGTAAAAAAATATAGTTATACTTTGAAAAAACTTGAAAAATTTGAAATCGCAAAATGGTCTGAATTGGATTTTGCACTATAAAAGAGCACTAAAAATGATTATTTTCTGACCTCATGTTTCCCTTTTTTGCAATATAGGTTTCAAAACAGTGAAAAAAATTGATTTTAAGAAAAAAAAAATTAAAAACTTTTGAAATCGTAAAGTGGTCTGAAATGGAATGGAAAAATAAGCGTTGAATGCGTCGAAATTATGTAAGATCAACGCTAAATCCAACGCTAAATATGTAAGATCTACGCCAAAATTCAACGCAAAATTATGTAGGATTAGCATTAGTTGCGTTGAATTTATTTAAGATCAACGCTAAAACTCAACGCTATATATGTAAGATCTACGCCAAAATTCATCGCAAAATTATGTAAGATTAGCGTTCAGTGCGTTGAATTTATGTAAGATCAATGCTAAAATTCAACGCTAAGTATGTAAGATCTACGCCAAAATTCATCACAAAATTATGTAAGATTAGCGTTCAGTGCGTTGAATTTATGTAAGATCAATGCTAAAATTCAACGCTAAGTATGTAAGATTTACGCCAAAATTCATCGCAAAATTATGTAAGATTAGCGTTGAATGCGTTGAATTTATGTAAGATCAACGCTAAAATTCAACGCTATATATGTAAGATCTACGCCAAAATTCAACGCAAAAATATGTAAGATTAGCGTTGAATGCATTGAATTTATGTAAGATAAACCATAAATTCAACGCTAAATTTGTAAGATCTACGCTAAAATTCAACGCTAAATATGTAAGATCTACCCCAAAATTCATCGCAAAATTATGTAGGATTAGCGTTGAATGCGTTGAATTTATGTAAGATCAAAGCTAAAATTCAACGCTAAATATGTAAGATCTACGCCAAAATTCAGTGCAAAATAATGTAAGATTAGCGTTGAATATGTTGATTTTATGTAAGATCAATGCTAAAATTCAACGCAAAATTATGTAAGATTAGCGTTGAATGCATTGAATTTATGTAAGATCAAAGCTAAATATGTAAGATCTACGCCAAAATTCAACGCATAATTATGTAAGATTAGCGTTGAATGCGTTGATTTTATGTAAGATCTACGCTCAGGCGTAGATCTTACATAAATGCAGCGCAATCAACGCCAATCTTACAAAATTTTGCGTTTTTTAGCGTTGACACCTCGGCCCGGGTATGGTTGATAAGGGAAATTTGATAATAGCTATGAAATTACTATAGTGATTGCTATAAAAAATACTATCAATATTCTTTTTGAAAACGAAAAATACACTTAAGACTATCTTAACAATTTAATGTCTGATTCTTGTATATTTATCAGGAAAGCATTTATGATTTTGCATGACATCCGAGAAACTAAATCTCAAATATGACTTTGTATAATGTTAGAATATCGATCAAACTATAGTCTTAAACTTAGTGAGAACTTGAAAGAAAGTATAACTTACCAGATTAGAAAGACAAAAGCGAATTGATTTTAATCAGAGAATTTATATAAATGAATCGTCAGGAAATGGTGCTTAGAATCAATATTCGGTTCAAATTGTTGAATCTAGATAACTATTATTAGAGTGAAACTACTCGATATAAAATCTTCCCAGCATGTATTGAATGATTATGCTACCACTGGAAATCTGAACGAATACTTATGAAAGTGTAAATGCATAACATCTATGGTATCCCATGCGACTGATTTCTGGGAAATTTGCAGAAGCAAGCCCTATTGGGTAACCCTTGCGACCCCCAATGTAAATCTTGGTGCTAAGGTTAGTTTTGTATCTTGACTTTCTCGCACTGATAATGGGTATATATACAGCTGATTTTTTAGCCTTTTTTCATCCCCAAAATCAAATTACAATCTTGATCTAATAATCAGATCTCCTTTATAAATCTCTAAACTCTACTGTAAAATATCAATCTTTTTTTTCTCTTATTTTGAGAAATTAATTTTTCTACTTAGTTAAAAACGCTTTTATTCCGCTTGCAAAAACCCATAACCCAGCAGGTTATGGGCCCAGCAATTTTCTAAGTCATAGATCTAATTTTTAAAACTAAACTAATTTGTTGTTGTGAGTCATAATCCTTTGATGCTTAGTACCTTTTCTTTCCTTAACTGCTTTGCCTGCTGAAACTACGATGGACCAACAGACAGTGAAGCTGCTGACCTACACAGGAAAGGCACAGGACTTTCCAATCTGGAGGACAAGATTTGTGGCAATGATGTAGACGAAGGGACTCTACATAACACTACTTGGGACTGAGGAGCAACCCAATGAGCCAGAACCACTAGCCAATGGGGCGAGCAATGATGAAAAGGAGAACCACAAGGTGGTGAAGGATGCATATGAGACAACAAGGAGAAACGCAACAATGTGTGGTGCCATCTGGCACTGACTCTAGATGCAACAACCCTCATGCTGATTAAACATGACTGTGTGGGAGATGACGGAATCGGAGATGGAGCAAAGGCTTTGAAGCTTTTGCAAGAGAGATTTCAGAGTGTGGAGACACCGACAGTGGTGACTTTGGTGGCACAGCTTGCTCGACTAAAGCTCGTGGATGCTGAGGTTTTGGAAAGCTTCTTCATCAGAGGACAGGAATTGCTCACAAGGCTACAAGAAGCAGGGGAAGCAGTCTCAGAGACCTTCTTCAACGCCTTGGTCCTCAATGGTCTGCCAATGAGGTATGGAAGTTTGGTTATACAGGAAAAACTTAACCCGGCAACGAACTTCACAGAGTTGAGGAAAAGGCTGCAGAACTTCCATGAGAGCACAGCACAGAGGCACAAAGGACAAACGGTTCAGTGGCACTGGCAGTGAAGCGTGACTTCAAGAAGGAACCCAGGAAAGGAAGGTGCTTTGTGTGTGGGATCCCCGGACACTTTGCCAAGGACTGCAGGACGAAGGAGACAGCACAATGCAGCAAATGTGGTGAGAAAGGTCACATAGACAGGGCATGCAAGGGACAAAGAGATGGAGGCAAACATGAGTCAGTGGCAATGGTTCCAACAATGGCTTCACCAGACGAGGAATACTGGACAGCTCTTACCCAGTGGAAGACAGCAACATTCTGGTGGACAGTGGTTGTACAGATCACATAGTGACGAACATCGATGCGTTCGTGGACTTTTTGCCCATTCAATCAGTTGTCAGAAGTCCCGACGGAGATACTTCCAGATTGGTGGGCAGAGGCTGTGTGAGGATCAGCATACCCTAAAATAAAGGGGAATTCCAATGCGAATTCAAAAATATTTTGTGTGTGCCGGACTATTCTTCAAACCTCTTATCAGACTCAAGATGCAGGGAGCGGGGACATAGCTTCACATTCGAGAAAGGAAATAGCTGCATGACACTCCAAAAGGGAACTCGGGTAAAACTTACACAAGAAAATAATTTGTTTTAATTACCCTGCAGCGTTCTAGAGTTCAAGATGAGTCCCAACAGCGTGAAACTTGACAGTGCAAGGAAGTGGCACAGACAATTGGGTCGTTTGAATCGACCTGATGTGGTCAGGAATGCACCAGAGACAGTGGGGGAACTCGATGATGTATGCATTGTATGCGAATTGGCCAAGGCCACAAAACTCCAGTACCAAGAGTGGCAGAGACCCAAGCAGAAGAGAAGCTGGAGATGGTGTTCACAGACGTCATGGGACCTTTCAGAGTAGAGTCACTGTCATCAGGGTTCTGAGTCTGCATTGTGTTTGCAGACCAGTACACGAAGCTTGTGTTTGTGGACTCGCTTATGGCAAAAAGTGAAGCACTGGCCAGCCTGAAGAAGTTTTTTTTCAGTGTGGGGACGCCCAAGAAGCTGAGGTAAGACAATGCGAAGGAATTTCTCTCAGAACAGTTTAAGATGTACTGTTTGCATTCTACAGGAGAAGACCATACCAGAGACGCCGCAACCGAATGGGTTAGCTGAGAGGTGCAACAGGACACTGCTGGAGATGGTAGCCGCAATCTGCTTGCTCATTGACGCGGGTCTTCCCAGGATGATGAGGGGAGCAGCAATTCTCCACGCAACAAGGATCAGGAACTTGGTTGTGAGACGAGGAGAACAAAATTGCCCAGCAAAGCCGAAGTGAGGTATAAAACCTAAGCTTTCAATTAGTAAACTATCTATTTTTGGTTGCACAGACTTCACGAGGAAGCGGGACAGAGATGCCAGCATACTTGAATCCAAGGCACTGGAAGGAAAGTTTGTGGGATACAACCGAAACCTGGTGTACGTACCCAACAAACGCAAGGTTATGGCAGTTCGAGATGTGATCATCAAGGAGTCCGAAGTGGGCTCAATCCCTGACAACACAGAGACGCCCGACCTACTAGATGAAGGGTCACAGCAACTGGGGATCTGGCACCCATATGATGGTCATCAAGACGATGGTAACAAATATAGCAGGGCACATCTATTGCAAAAAAGGATGAGTGGCATTACGCAGAGAGCGTGAACACCCAAGAAACGACACTGAGACGGGATGCCTCAGATGTTAAGGAAGCAGCACTGGATGAAGAATCTACTGCAACAAGAGGGAGTCTCGGAGACTCGGAGTCACTGGAAGACAGTGAAACGGAGGACTTCTCACAGACAGTTGGCTTTGTTGAGGAGGCACTGGAGCAAGCGGACAGGGCAGAGTCCACACGAGGGACACAAGCAATGAATGTTCCGCAATTTTTTGGAGAAGTTAGGACCCATCTTGCTGTGATTGAGGGTGACTATGTGGAACCCAAAACAGTCTACGAAGCTAAGCAAGTTGACGATTGGGACCAGTGGCACCGGGCAATGAAGGACGAGGTCAAGGCACTCCAAGACAACGAGACTTGGAACCTTGTGAGACCACCCACAAGGTGGTGAAGGATGCATATGAGACAACAAGGAGAAACGCAACAATGTGTGGTGCCATCTGGCACTGACTCTAGATGCAACAACCCTCATGCTGATTAAACATGACTGTGTGGGATATGACGGAATCGGAGATGGAGCAAAGGCTTTGAAGCTTTTGCAAGAGAGATTTCAGAGTGTGGAGACACCGACAGTGGTGACTTTGGTGGCACAGCTTGCTCGACTAAAACTCGTGGATGCTGAGGTTTTAGAAAGCTTCTTCGTCAGAGGACAGGAATTGCTCACAAGGCTACAAGAAGCAGGGGAAGCAGTCTCAGAGACCTTCTTCAACGCCTTGGTCCTCAATGGTCTGCCAATGAGGTATGGAAGTTTGGTTATACAGGAAAAACTTAAACCGGCAACGAACTTCACAGAGTTGAGGAAAAGGCTGCAGAACTTCCATGAGAGCACAGCACAGAGGCACAAAGGACAAAGCGGTTCAGTGGCACTGGCAGTGAAGCGTGACTTCAAGAAGGAACCCAGGAAAGGAAGGTGCTTTGTGTGTGGGATCCCCGGACACTTTGCCAAGGACTGCAGGACGAAGGAGACAGCACAATGCAGCAAATGTGTTGAGAAAGGTCACATAGACAGGGCATGCAAGGGACAAAGAGATGGAGGCAAACATGAGTCAGTGGCAATGGTTCCAACAATGGCTTCACCAGACGAGGAATACTGGACAGCTCTTACCCAGTGGAAGACAGCAACATTCTGGTGGACAGTGATTGTACAGATCACATAGTGACGAACATCGATGCGTTCGTGGACTTTTTGCCCATTCAATCAGTTGTCAGAAGTCCCGACGGAGATGCTTCCAGATTGGTGGGCAGAGGCTGTGTGAGGATCAGCATACCCTAAAATAACGGGGAATTCCAATGCGAATTCAAAAATATTTTGTGTGTGCCGGACTATTCTTCAAACCTCTTATCAGTCTCAAGATGCAGGGAGCGGGGACATAGCTTCACATTCGAGAAAGGAAATAGCTGCATGACACTCCAGAAGGGAACTCGGGTAAAACTTACACAAGAAAATAATTTGTTTTAATTACCCTGCAGCGTTCTAGAATTCAAGATGAGTCCCAAAAGCGTGAAACTTGACAGTGCAAGGTAGTGGCACAGACAATTGGGTCGTTTGAATCGACCTGATGTGGTCAGGAATGCACCAGAGACAGTGGGGGAACTCGATGATGTATGCATTGTATGCGAATTGGCCAAGGCCACAAAACTCCAGTATCAAGAGTGGCAGAGACCCAAGCAGAAGAGAAGCTGGAGATGGTGTTCACAGACGTCATGGGACCTTTCAGAGTAGAGTCACTGTCATCAGGGTTCTGAGTCTGCATTGTGTTTGCAGACCAGTACACGAAGCTTGTGTTTGTGGACTCGCTTATGGCAAAAAGTGAAGCACTGGCCAGCCTGAAGAAGTTTTTTTTTTCAGTGTGGGGACGCCCAAGAAGCTGAGGTAAGACAATGCGAAGGAATTTCTCTCAGAACAGTTTAAGATGTACTGTTTGCATTCTACAGGAGAAGACCATACCAGAGACGCCGCAACCGAATGGGTTAGCTGAGAGGTGCAACAAGACACTGCTGGAGATGGTAGCCGCAATCTGCTTGCTCATTGACGCGGGTCTTCCCAGGATGATGAGGGGAGCAGCAATTCTCCACGCAACAAGGATCAGGAACTTGGTTGTGAGACGAGGAGAACAAAATTGCCCAGCAAAGCCGAAGTGAGGTATAAAACCTAAGCTTTCAATTAGTAAACTATCTATTTTTGGTTGCACAGACTTCACGAGGAAGCGGGACAGAGATGCCAGCATACTTGAATCCAAGGCACTGGAAGGAAAGTTTGTGGGATATACTGATGGATACAACGGAAACCTGGTGTACGTACCCAACAAACGCAAGGTTATGGCAGTTCGAGATGTGATCATCAAGGAGTCCGAAGTGGGCTCAATCCCTGACAACACAGAGACGCCCGACCTACTAGATGAAGGGTCACAGCAACTGGGGATCTGGCACCCATATGATGGTCATCAAGACGATGGTAACAAATATAGCAGGGCACATCTATTGCAAAAAAGGATGAGTGGCATTACGCAGAGAGCGTGAACACCCAAGAAACGACACTGAGACGGGATGCCTCAGATGTTAAGGAAGCAGCACTGGATGAAGAATCTACTGCAACAAGAGGGAGTCTCGGAGACTCGGAGTCACTGGAAGACAGTGAAACGGAGGACTTCTCACAGACAGTTGGCTTTGTTGAGGAGGCACTGGAGCAAGCGGACAGGGCAGAGTCCACACGAGGGACACAAGCAATGAATGTTCCGCAATTTTTTGGAGAAGTTAGGACCCATCTTGCTGTGATTGAGGGTGACTATGTGGAACCCAAAACAGTCTACGAAGCTAAGCAAGTTGACGATTGGGACCAGTGGCACCGGGCAATGAAGGACGAGGTCAAGGCACTCCAAGACAACGAGACTTGGAACCTTGTGAGACCACCTACAGACAAGGACGTCATACCGGGCAAATGGGTCTACAAAGTGAAATTGGGACCCAGTGGTCAAGTGGAAATTACAAAGCACGCTATGCGGCGAAAGGACTCAAACAGGTGGAAGGACTGGACTACTTTGAGAATTTTGCGCCTACCTGTAAGCCAGAGATATTCAGGATTCTACTTCAACTATCAGCGAAGCAGGGCCATGTGATGCACCAGTTTGATGTCAAGACGGCTTTCCTGCACTCACCAATAGAGGAAGAAGTGTATCTGGAACAGCCATAGGAGTTTGTAAAACAAGGATCAGATGGGGAGAAGTTAGTGTGCCGAATGAATAAATCAATTTATGATTTGAAACAGGCAGCTAACAACTGGTATAAGAAACTGGAAAACTTCCTACTGAGACAGTGGTTCACCAGAAGCAGAAATGACCATTGCTTGTTCACAAGAACAGAGACAGAGGGTCACACTTTAATCTTGGTCTGGGTTGACGATATCATAGTGGCATCAAGAAGCATGACAGTGATCTCCGAAGTCAAAAAGGCACTCGAAGCAACATTTCACATGGAAAATAGAGGGAGATTACACTGGTTTCTGGGTCTAAGAATCAGACAAGAAGAGGGCAAAGTCACAGTCTACCAAGAACGCTACATAGAAACAATGCTTGAGCGGTTTCAAATGGATCAATGCAAACCCTCAAGAACTCCAGCTGATTTGAATTTGAAACTTCAGACAGCACAGAACGGAGACGAAGAAGTGGACCAGAGGATCTACAGAAGCTTGGTTGGATCACTTCTGTATCTGGCCAAACAGACGAGGCCAGATATCATGTTCACAGTCAACATTCTGTCCAGACACATGAATGCACCTACCAATAAACACTGGATGTGCGGAAAACGACTTCTGCTATATCTTCAAGGTTCAAAAGGTTTAAAACTTACTTACACAAAAGAAGCTAGTTATAATTTAGTGGGGGAAAGTGATGCAGACTGGTCTGGTGATGTGAACGACAGAAAATTAACGACGAGATACTACTTCAAGCTCAACGGACGTGGCGCAGCACTAAGCTGGTGTGTCAAGAAACAGGCCACAATTGCTCTTTCTTCATCAGAAGCAGAATATCAGGGCATGGCAGCAGCAGTTGAAGAAGCATTGTATCTGAAACAACTTCTGGAGAATTTCGGCATCCAACAGAAACATCCAATAGCAATTGGAGAGGACAACCAGAGTTGTAATAAACTGTGCCAAAACCCAGTCATGCACAAAAGGAGCAAAGACATTGAGACAAAATTTCACTTCATTCGGTACAAGACGGAAGATCGGACGGATACTGACAAAATGGCAGCCGACATCTTCACGAAATCCTTACCCGTATCGAAGGTGGAAACATTTAGAACTGTTTTGATGGGAACAGACTCTACGCAATCAGCTCAAGTCTGAGTGGTGGGGTTAGAATATCGATCAAACTATAGTCTTAAACTTAGTGAGAATTAGAAAGAAAGAAAGACAAGAGCAACTTACCAGATTAGAAAGACAAAAGCAAATTGATTTTAATCAGAGAATTTATATAAATGAATCGACGAGAAATGGTGCTTAGAATCAATATTCGGTTCAAATTGGTGAATCTAGATAACTAATATTAGAGTGAGATTATTCGATGTAAAATCTTCCCAGCATGTATTGAATGATTATGATACCACCAGAAATGTGAGCGATTTCTTAGAATAGTGTACATACCATCTATGGTATCCCATGCGACTGATTTCTGGGAAATTTGCAGAAGCAAAACAATATTGGGTAAGCCTTGCGACCACCATTTTAAATCATGGTGCTAAGATTAGTTTTGTATCTTGACTTTCTCCGACTTATAATGGGTATATGTACCGCTGATTTTTTAGCATTTTCATCCCCAAAATGAAATCATCATCTTGATCTAATAATCAGATCTTTCCTGTAAATCTCTAAATTCTACTGTAAAATATCATTCTTGTTATTCTCTCATTTTGGGGAATTAATTGCTCTACTTAGTTAAAAACGCTTTTATTCCGCTTGCGAAAACCCATAACCCAACATATAATTATTGGATTCATATATGTCCTTGTAAGACTACAAGGATTTTGTAAGACCGTTAAACAGGGATTGTGTAGTCCTGGCCAAATGTTGTCTGGACCACATGGTCCATATATCTGTCACCTGAACCGGGCTTCCCCTCATGGATTCTTGCCGCTTTCTTTGAGTTTATGATGGACAAGTGATCTGTTTTGAAGTATCTCTAAGTCAAACGCATATTGACCGCAATATGCATTTAAATTGGGTTGTTTTTTAACCTGCGAGCACCTAGTCTGTTATGACCACACTCGGCAACGTGTGTTCTGAACCCGTTTGCCCCCGAGAACAATTTTTGCATAAGTCAAAGTTTTTGTATTAATTACGATTTTTGTTATCTGGAATGAGGTACAACAAGCCTTTTCAGCTCACATTTAATATTTCAATTCTGTAAAATTTCAGTTCCTTGAAATCAGTAACACATCATTAAGGTTAAGGTTCTGGACAAAAAAACTAACCTTAAATAGTCACCCTTCATCTTGTAAAAGAAGACAGTTGTTTCTTGTTGCGTTGACTTCTCAGGCACGACCCCCTCTGCAGGCAGCAAAAACTTCTCCAAAATCTCTATTATCTCATTACACAGTCCCACCAACTCTTTTTCAATCTGTTCTCGGAAGTCCTTGCAGATAGGAAGTTTCCATTGCTCCTCGTTTTTGGTCTCGAGACTGCACACGATTCGCCAAGCTGTTCGTCGTTGGCCCACAACGTTTTTGTAAGCAACGGAGAGAAGATTTCTCTCATCTTCGGTCAGTTCGTACGCTGTTTCGTCAATTGCGTCACTGCCTTACACAAGAGAAAGTTTATAGGAAAACATTATGTACAAATTCTAACCACTTTGTGACCCCCAATGAATTTTATAATCATAACAAGAAAACGTCAAGATACGCACGACCCTAGAGGATCTTTGCACGTGTATCAAGAAATTGGGCACTCACAAAGACCTCGTCAATGCATGTCAAGATATATGAAGATATCTTAATTAATCAATTAAATAATCAATTTTTGTCAATAAAGTCCATATTTTACAAGTCTTGGAAAGAAAGATGTATCAAGTTTTGTTGTAATATGACGATGCTGGACTGTTCGGAAATTATAGTAGAAGTTTCAAGGATTACAATTTCTATCTGAAGTTTGCCATACTATTTTGGAGATTATTAACAAAGTTTCGAAATTCCAGCTATTCTATATCAGTAACAAAGAGGCTCGGTAATGTGTGTTTGCAAATAAAGTTCCGATCCCACTCATCCACATGAGAACAGATGGAAAACACCAAAAATTCAATTATATTTCAAAAAAATTTGTGTAAGAACAAAAATATCGCATCCAGCGCAAATAATTCAGTGGGGGGAAAAAGCCGCATTAGATTGATGAGATCTGCCATAAATAAGAAAGCAAGACACGACAAACAACAAAATCAAACGACAACAGCAAATTTTATTTGCATCCAAAACGTGCATCCAAAACAGTCCATTTGTTTAAAAAAAACTTAATAATAAAGTCAAGATTGCGTCAGATAAAACTGAAACTGAGCCAAAACAAATTGTACTTTACTAGAAAAGATATGCAACCAGTCCATACCAAGGAAGCCCTTGAGATCTTTAATTAGTCAGAATATGTCCTACGTTTACAAACTAACGTCAAATGTAAGCAAAAATCAAAAATATATTCACTTTTTGCGAAAACCGGTGCCGAAACCAGTACTGTCATAGCGAATTCTGTGAAAAACTTTAGAGTTTGTACACTATCGCCTTCTCTTTACGCCAATAAAATTATATGTGATCTTTTATTAAAGATACTAGGTAACTATAAACACTTAATTGTTTCGAGTGTTATAGATATAGATAATTTGTTAGTAAAAGAATCAAAAATAAATGCTGCGTTCTTGATGATCATCAAGATAAGTTAGCAAAAACGGCCAAACGTTTATTCCAGAGCACTCTCAATGGAAGTGGAAGTAAGACTAGCCCCCTTGGAGTTCAGAAAGGTTGTGTTAGTGGTTTTTGGGTGTGTACATCCGGAAAGTTTAATCTACGTGGACCAAAGAAGCTTGTTTCGTGCAATTTTTGATGACAAAGGCTGAAATTTGAAATGTTTACCCAAAATTTTAGCCAAACAAATTAATCAAAACAGTCAACTATACTTTCTTTTCTTTGAAATCAATTCAACAACACTATTGCTAACAATTAACATATTTTAAAAAAATTGTTCAAATTTTAGATAAAACTTCCGGGAAATGTGAAAAATAACGCAAATCAATCTCAATATTCACAAAAATTTTAACCTCGATAAATCACTCTAGAAAGCGACATTCAAAAAATCTTTTTGTTTCCATATTTTACGCTGGATAGGCTTTTTAATGATACCACTCAAAACTCTCTACGATGAACACATCGAACGGCCAAAACTGTCTGAACAAAAAAACCAGTTGAGTATATAGTTCCTCCCCCCCCCAAGAGGGGTCGGAATAATAATCAGAGCAATCAGAGTAATATGGTTACCTGCGTTTTTGGCCTCTTGCAGCTGTTTGTGTTTTGTCTCTACCAACAGCTTCATTGTGTCTTTCATCTCTGTGTACATCTCCAGCTGTTCCGCTGCAATTTACAACACTAATGTTATCCTTAACTAAATTACCAGTCCTGTCCCTGATTTTGGACGAGCAGTGATACCCAGGCTGAGGAGCCAGTCTCAAAAAATACCTCTGCGCAGACTAATTACGAAATTGCGACCTCTGATCAGATCACTTTCGGATACATGTTGCATAGATTATTCTTTTAATTTTTGCTCAAATTGTCATCACCAGGCCAAGAGTCAAACTACAGACATGGTCGAAAACGGTATGCCGAAAATTGGAAATTAGGAACGAGTAAAGATTGAAATCATAAAAGTAGAACGTCGGCAACATCAACATGTAGCATTTCATCACGATTCACGTATGTCCTTACCACTCCATACATGTCCATTGAATTTCATATGATTATTTTGCAGCCAAAAGTGAGATCTTTCATTGCTTATTTGAAATTTGCTTTTTCGCAGAAAGCATTCTAATCAATAATTACACTATATTAAGAAACAAATTAACTTAGTTGTTCTACCTTAGCTGGTCACAGGACAATTGCTTTCTGGCTAACTGATACCAATTAGACTGTCAGAAACACTGACAGATTCTGTACTTTTCCTTTAACATGATGCTAATTATTGAGAATTAGCTATTTTGCTGTATTTTAACGAGCGCCAGAATAGATAGTATTGCTTTTTATTCAATGCCTGCGTGGTTTGAATCCAAAAAGTTGCCGACATGTGCAAGAATAAGTGCTAAGCAATTAAATTAAATTGGTTTTCAGAAGCTAAGGACATGTTATCCACTCCGCACAAAGACATCACTCAGTTCCAACAGGTCATCAATACGCTTCACTGAAGCCTAGTCTAGTGATGCCTTGAAGCAGTTTACAGTTACATGACCAGAAGTGAAATTTCTCCAAATGTAACAAAAGTCCACTATTTGACAAAAACGGAATTAGAAATCGACAAATGACTTAAAGAAAAAAGATAACTTTTGAAAATAGATCAGCATTGCCTTGAATGTAACAATGGACGCACATTGAGATGAAACTTTCCAGTTTGTTTCTGTTCCTTGCTTTTACACTTTTTGTAAAGCTAGGATCGTAGTTAAGCATGATGTTGAGTAATTTCCGTACCCTTACGCCAATACATTTGGAGCTACAGCCAGTTGCGTTATTGGATGGTTTGATGGATCTACATGTACTTCTCGATTTTAATACCATTTCAAGTTCAACACAATTATTATTGATTTAATCTCCTCCAATGGGCTCTCATTTCTCAAAACAATGACTAATGAGGTTAAGATTTTCTTCAGATGCAGTCCCTTTACAGTTAGAATCTGATTGTGTTCCCTCACAGCACGAACTGAATCGCGTTTTCCCAAACCGCATATAAATCTAACCAAATGATTCAGTTTAGATTCCAGGGCCTCTAGGGCTGTTATGCACGCCGTGCCATACAAAAGCTCAGCATATTGAGTAATTGGTTGTACATACTCCTTTTAGTAAAACAATAGCTGTGGAAAAATCAGCAATTCTCTAAAGCGAGAAAACGAACTTATAATATGATTCAACTTTTCGATTAGGTATTGAACATGCTCGGTAAACATCAAATGGTTGACAAAAGGAACTCCAATACTTTCCATATGGTTTTCGTTCAAAAATTTCACTATATATTGTGATAGGTGGAGTAGTAGCTTGATTGCTCCTGCTACTTCTACTAAAAACAACTTCAACTGATTTTTTTAAATTTATTGTCATGATTTAATATTCAACCAACCGACAACATCGTTTACGCGTTCCTGTTATTGTATATTTTCGATCATTTCCTTCTGCATAAGAACTGTGTCATCGACAAATAGAGTAGTGTCAAAATCATTGAAAAATTGTGTGATCTCATTTATATATACAACGAAGTGAAGAGGCCCCAGAACCCCGTTGCACCTCAATTTCAATACTTTTCCATGATAATATTTGATTACCTATTTTAAGTCTCTGACTCTTGTTTGATAGATAAAAAGACATCAAATCTTGTACCGGCCCTCTGAAGCCCCGATCAAGAAATAAATCGAAGAGGTGTTTATGGTTCCCTGTATGAAAAGCTTTTCGTAAATCCAGAAATGTAGCTTTTTGCTAGATTTTTCATTTCCCATGACTTTTGCTTTTGTATTTCAGACATAAGCATGACCAGAGCGTTGATCGTTGAAATTTTACTTCTGAAGCCGTATTGTTTTTGAGGAAGAACATTGTTTTTGTCATGAAAACTGCTTATTTGAGTGAACAATTTTTTTTCAAATAATTTGCCAATCGTAGGGAGGAAAAAATAGGCCTGAATTTGTTTGGATCAACAACATTTTCCGATTTATGAGGGGGAATAGCTATAGCCTTTTTCAAACTTTCTGGGAACACGCGCTTCCTAATGCAGTCATTAAAAAGTACTATGAGCAAAGGAACAAGCGAAAAATCTAAATTTTTGAGAATAAAGGTATTAATACAGTAATAATCTTGTAAAAACTTGTTCGGCAATTTGTGTATTATTTTTGAAAGAATCGTTTTGTTTAAAAAACTCAATATATTATTTGGTTTTGACTCGTAGAAGTAGGTGTTAACTCAGATCCAACTGCAGAAAAAAAAACTGTTGAACAATTCGATAGAGCTCTTGTCGACGCCTAAGGTGGATTTTTCGAGTTTCCTTCAACCTCTCAAAATGCAATAAAAAAATTTTTATTAATTTTTTTGCATTGAAACCAATTTTTTTGGTAAAAATTTCGTTTCCTTTTTTCAACTAGTTTTTGCAGTTAGTTTCCTATCTGATTGTACTTTAATTAAATTGCTTCAGATTTGTCACGTACGAAGTTTTGGTAGAGGTTTTTTTTTCAAAGAAGCTAAGTTTTTAACTTTGTTATTCACCAGTTTTGTTTGCAGTTGACTTGTTTGGATACTTTAGATAGAATAAACTGATTTATGGTATCCGCCACGAGACCATGAAACTTTTTAAAATATTCATTTAAATCAACATCACCGCAGTGTTCATCGAGAAATCTGTCTAAAACCTGATTTAGTTTAAAATCCATTTTGTCAAACTTGACGAATCATGAACTGTTTTTCGGAGCCTCATAATGAAGGGTTGTTCTGAATCTGATTGTAGTTTGCAGTTAAGTTTTACGTGGAATAAAACCCTGCATTTGTCAGTGAATGTAGTTTTGATGATAGAGGTCTGAATGTCATGACTGCAATAGGCAACATCAATGCTGCTTTTGCCGGAAGATGTCTTCCTTGTGCTACCAATTGTTTGACAATGTTGCAAGTAAAATGCATAGACAGCATTTTTTAAAGTTAAAAATTTGCTGACGGTTGTTATGCTTAATATTAAGATCACCACACAAGAAATTGATATCATCAAGTTTTAATTCAAATTTTTCACTTTCTGTTACTCTTTAATGGATGTTTTCAGTTTCATGTATGTGTTTGTGATTAATAGACTCCTGTTTTTGACTTTAAGTTCTACAGACAAAAACTGACAGAAATTGTTTCTGTAGCCTGACACTCTATGCAATTTAATAGTTTTTTGTATGTAGATTAAACTTCTCCTTTCGTTTCCCTGATACTTGCAATTAATTTGTGATAGCCATGAATTTCAAAACAGTGTGTGTTGCAATTGGCCTTGAGCCACGTTTCATGAAAACATGTTACTACAGGTATAGCATCTAATGCTGATGCCATTACAACAAACTCGTCAACAATTTTACGTATTGATCCGATGTCTTGAAGAGAATTTATTATTCATTAGCATTCATAATTACGTATTTGGACAACAAGGCGATGTTTCTCTTGTTATGTATTCACCCTGATTTCCTGAAAAAAAACATAGACAAGAGTCCTTATACTTACAAAAAATCCCATCTAAAAAGAAATGAAAATGTTTAGTAACAGAAGATAGTTAACTGACTAATTTTTTCCTTTCTTTTCCTGAAAGCTGCGAATACCGCATGCCTTCCGTCAAGTGAAAAAACCGTAAAAAATATAAACTTATATCATACGTAACGAAAAAGTTTCAACTCCTGCGTATATCGCCATTGAATTAATAAAAGTTAAAAATCGACCTAATAGACTAAACGAAACCATCAAAAAAGAAAGCGCAGAAAATACGACAGGTTTTAGAGTCAGAATTTTCAGCTTGGGTTTCTCTATAGAGAAAAACTTGTATTTAACTCGTGCCACTGGGCCTCAAAAAACACACACCTCGTCACATTTTAAAATTAATATCAAGCTGAGATTATGATTTCCTTAATCAAATTCACTCAAGTTTTTGTTACACGCTTATAACAACTTTAGAAATTTAGGTATGAAACAGATTCCCAATAGTTCTGTCGCTTATTACCGAAAATAATATTTTAATTAGCAGGAAGTTACTCATTTCAAAACTCCTGAACCGAGTTTAGAAGCCGATAAAGAAACTTCAATATGAACAAGTTGTAAATTTCCAGTTTCATTTTGGTATCAGGATTTTGATTATTTTGTTATCAATATTTTTTTCCTAATTTATTGGGTTGTTATAAAAAAGAAAAATAAATAACCTCAAACTTGTTTTTACTTTTGTCAAAAACAAGGCAAATTGAAAAACAAAAAACCGGATATATTTGCAAGTTACCTTGTTTTATTTGTTAACCCTTCCTGATTCCTAGCACGTTTTCATCATGATGTTCTTACAAGACACTTGAAAAGTTGACGTAAATTTGTTTGTCCTTAACTGTTTATTAAAAAAAATATCCAGCTAACTCTTATGAATCAATACCCAAAATGTCCTTTCACCTGCCATATCTTCTTATCTTTTGAGGTTGAGACAAATGCAAGATCAGTATCGGTGTTTCTTCTTGCATGAATGAGAGGAAAATATTAAGTCAAAATTTTTTTCTTTTTCTATTCACAATTAACAAAATTGGGGAAAACGTTAGAAAGTTGAGAGAGAAGAACCTAATTTAAATTGTGCAAGAAATAGGCTTGAGCTAGCTTGACAGGAAGCTCGACTTCTTCACTCTATACTTGGCTAGAGAAATGAAGCCTTGAGGAACAAGAAAAAACGTAAGAACGGGTTGTAAGAGAAGCCCAACTTCGAAAGTTTAAGACTGGTTGGTGTAAATGGGTAGCACACTAGACTTGCAAGAAAAAGGTGTTGGTTTAAATCCACTACTGGTACATTTTCACAGTAGTTACACCTGCATAGACCCCCTGACAGGAAAAAGACTAGGGAAATTTCTACCCTGCTTCATTTTTTTCAGCTACTTTTTTCTCTTTTGTTGTACTGCTGCAAAAAAGGCAGTATGATCTAGTCGAACTCTGATACACGTGTCTGATACACTCGGATCTTGCCAAGTTCTAACAAGTAATGCTAATATTCCGCGACTCCAGATCAGGACGCTAACTTTGTATGAGTCCGATAAGAATTTGCAATATAGACGCCAGATTTTTTCTCAAAATCGTACCAGTTTCAGCATCAACCGATTCGATAAGAAACTTGTCTACTGAGTTGAAGATTTGTCTTTCTCTTTGAAGAAAGATGATCTCTTTTGTCTTTCTGTGTAGTATTTTGCGAGCCGCGCCTCTTTCGTTCTTTTTCTACCATTTTTTCTCGCGCTTTTCGCTGATGATATTTTTTATGTTCATGTCAGTTTTACAATTTTTGGGTTTCATTCCTTTGGCGACGGGTGTTTTATTTAATGCAGCTCAATAATACAGGGTCTCTGGTCGATCAAGAAGCTAAAAAGAACCATGATCAAACTAAGACCGATTTTCAAGATCTCTCATTGCACAGATTTCTCCTCGCAAAATTTGGGCGCTTGTCTTGCAAGATGCATGACGGTGCATAACCTGCCAAAATCTTCACAACAATCCTGCAAGACACCTGTCGGCAAAATGGCAATAGACCAGGGTCGGCTGCAATTTAGATGGACTGAACTGATATTTTGGTGCACCAAAATCTACAGAAAATTTTAAGAATTGAATGCTTAAAAAGTATTTTTATCTGTATTTTTGTTGCTTTTGTACAAAATATACCAGCTCTTAGTACATTTTTGACAATAATTTACCCTTACTTTACCCCTTACTTTACTCCTTACTCATTGACGGTCTGGCTGCGTAAATTTTGTGATTTTAGTCAGTATTACCCCGACAGACTTTTTAGGTATTTTTATGAGTCAGGATCTAACCATTGTAAAAGATCTATGCACCATCAAATTTTTTGTCAGTGCGTTCAATTGTCACTTGCAGCAAATGATATCCAATCAAATATTCTCAATTGGACTATTCGTGAAGCATTTTCTATTCACGAATGATTGGGTTAAACGCCGTGAGATCACTTTGTGATAGCTGCCGATTTTCAAAATTAGCAGCTGTCAACGAGGCAGATGTTTCCTCTAAGACTGGTCTCATTATTATACGGGTTCCTTGTCTTCCGGAAATTTCACTCAGTCAACTTACCTAGGCGCGCTTTATAAACTAGTGCTTCCGTCATCTCGTCTCTTTTTTAAAGTCTGCTGTTGAAGGTTCTGTTTTGGGAACCACAAGTTCCTGTGTTTTCTGTTCACGTTTTACGTAGACCCAACACGTGACCCCTGAGAGGAAAAATTGTTTGAGATTTTTCAATCTGCCCCAATGTTTTTGAAGGTGAAATTGCGCTGTGATGATGGTGAGCAGTTAGTAATGGCAGTAACAAACAATTGGTGTAGTCTCGTTAGCTGATACTTAACAATAAAGTGAGGTGTTAT
Organism: Convolutriloba macropyga; assembly: GCF_964194025.1. Classification (NCBI taxonomy): domain Eukaryota; kingdom Metazoa; phylum Xenacoelomorpha; order Acoela; family Convolutidae; genus Convolutriloba; species Convolutriloba macropyga. The sequence continues at coordinate 45,555,775 of NC_134468.1, read as the reverse complement.
TTCTCGAAGTGTTGTAGACGGCTGTTTGCTCTCAAATATTTGTCAATAATTTTGCTCTACACCACAAAAGCCATCGTGTTCTTCGTGCACGGTTTAAAATCTGCAGTTTAGCACCAACCAGAACGCATTAAGAATAATACTTCATGAGAACAATACCAAAATGTAGTCACAGAGAATATATAAACAACATCAAAATATATATGTCTTCAGTTTAGCGTATATATATTCATACTGATCCAATTCGCTCAGAATGATTTGATCACGAAATCTCTAATATTGTGATTTATCAGAGTCTTAATAGCTGAATGTATCTATCTATACAGACTGCTGTATTAAAAGCATATTCCAAGTCTATCTTAGAGCATTGTGAAATATATTTTGATCAAATCCTTCAAAATGGCTGTATAGTAAGTAATTCTATACCAGACTCAGTGGCATAAAACTGAACTTATAATTTCAGTCAATGATCTCATTCGGCCGAAAATCATCTTTTGATCGTTGAGAATTTTTGTGAAAATTACTGTAACGAAGTGCGCAGGCAAAAGTTAAATATGTTTCAAAAATTTTCCCATTTCACTTGGTTGAATTTTTATTTAAGTAGGACAGAATAAATTTTAGAACACTAATTTTTACAAACAGTGAGGTCGTCCGGCAAAGCTCGCGTATCCAAGATGAGCGTTTTATTTTGCTTACTGTAAAAATTCTCTAACAAAATTCAACTTATTCATCAGGTCAATTTTTTATCGGCTGTTACATTTTTCCCCAATCTTTTCTTTCAAACTTTAATGATGCAATCATCACATGGTTCAAGGTCTACAGTTTTCTGTTGGAAGAAGCTTCGACTGTATGAACGATTCTATTTCAAATTCCATTGACACACTTCATAGACATTCTGACCAAAGATCGCTACTATTGTTCCATCATAACTGCACATGCTTTCATGGTTGAAATAACTATTGCGTCACAAAAAGTCCACATAGTTCAGCCACTAAATCGCAAGATGTGAAGTTTGGTCAGCAAACAATTATAACCAAGCTAGTTATAAGTGAGTTTACTCATCGCATCTCTTCAAAGTACTCTGCATAGGCCATGCCCGCTTCTCAAGACGTCTCAGGACATACTTTATCGCTAATTTTGAGGGTTTTTTTCGACGACCATAGAAAGATTTTTCGGGCGATTTAATCGATTACAAGCAGTGTGAATATTTTTCTATCCACTCATTCACGTGCCTTTTTTTTCAGATAAAACTAGGAAGACGGATTATTTTTTGTTTTCAGAAATTGCATTTTTTTCCTTTGCGGTAATCTATAAGATAGTTCAGTATCTGGGTAAAAAAACCAACGTGTAAGCACCTCAGTTGACCTTTCAAAACAATTTTTCCTCAACTTTGGAAAAAAGTACAGTTAATGGATCTATTCTGTTTGCCCCCCCCCTCCCCCCCCCCGCAGCTTAGTGTGCATAAATTTTTTATGACCCCCCGGCGCACGTGCTTTTTTCTTATATAGTAACGTGCCATATAACAACATATAATTTGTAACTGTGGGTCATAAAAAACACTGGGGGGGGCGAAACAGAATAGATCCTAAATAATCATTACCTTCACTTTTTGTTCCGGCCCCACTTGTGAGGGGGGGATATGCTCAACTGTGTTTTTTTGTTACGTGGAGAGTTGTGAGTGGAAACACTATAAAGCCCATCAAGGGTACAGTGTGAAATTGAAAAATATTCTAAAGACTTCCTCTTTTTTCAGTAAGTAACAATGTTTAAATTTTTGTGAACTTCTAACACTGATTATGTTTTTTAACCATTCTTCAAATTTTTCCCAATTATGTTGCTGTTTTCGATAAATGGGGGTTTTAGTAAACCTGAAACACCCAGTTTAAACAACAAAATATGAAATACTTCTAATGGTTCCATGTTTCGTCTACCGCCACATAGACATAATGAAAAAATTTGTCAGCACACTAATTAAATTCTTGTATAAGCTCTTAATATAGAAAGGAATTGTACAATGAATCCAAATCAAGGGTGTGTTGCAAATGTTTTCAAACTCTGATATCTCTTTCTTTCTCTCTGCTTAAAAGTTAACTTTATAATTTTTCAATGCTTATTTTGTTCATTCGTTTCGTTTCTCTGTTCATACTTTCTTTTTGTTCCGTTTTTTTTCCAATAATTTTGATATGTTTAATTCGTGCCCATTTCCCCCCGTTACTCTCAAAAGGTAGTAACTATGAAAAAAAATCTCGGCTCTATTTTCACTCATTTGTTAATGTTTCGTCCCGGTGATGCAATCACATGTAAGAAAAACGACCCTTTGCACGAGTGGAAACTTGCACAGTTTAACGGCGACGCATTACAGTGGCTTGAGTGGTATGATCAATTCCAGATTGCGGTTAACTCGCAGTCGCTCACTGATGACGTTAAATTGACCTACCTTAAAACAATCGTTAGCGGTAAAGCAAAGATTGCAATCTCCGAATTCGCTTACTGTGGTTTAATGTTCAAGGAAAAACTAAGGATTTTAGAATGTAAATTTGGCTAGTGACAGGCAGTCGTAAGTGCACACTTGGATAAACTTAGCAATTTTCCGCCTCTCAAAATTCACAATAGTGATAACATCATCAACTATTCTGCTGCCATATCTAGCCTCGTTGGGGTTTTCAAGTCACTATCATATGATGCTGACTTGAAGAGCGCTTCCCTACTTAACCAAGCGGTACAGAAACTACCAAAAAACATGAAAGAATCATGGTCGCACTTTACGGTTAGGAAGCACTGGGTTAAGTTTACCCTGCTCGACTTTAACGATTGGCTTAAAGAAAAAGCTGAGGCCCATGATTTATGAAACAAAGCGCAACCAAGGCAAAAACTGAAGATAACAGCACTTCGGTAACCAAGACCAAAACAGCCTCAAAAAGGTTTGCATCAATTTTACATTAAGGGCAAACAAAGAAGCAAATGCCATCTTCTTTTGCAAACACTTACTCTTGCTGCATTGTATGCAAAGGTAACCACCGGCTATGGGAGTGTCGAGTTTTCAAGGAAAAGACTCAAACCCAGAGAGCTGAGTTGATGGCGGATAAAAAACTTTGCTTTTCGTGCTTACGGGACAGTCACACATTCCACCAGTGCCCTCAACCAAGAATGTGCCGGGCAGAAGAGTGCAATAATTCGCCTAACACACTAATTCGTGGAGCAGATAGGGTTTTCCCAACAAAACAATTAACAAATCCTAATACCATTCAGCCTTCTGGCAACACAGTTCAAAGTAAAGCAACTACTAGTCAACAGCCGTCTAATTGAACAACATCGATGTCATCTGTTACTGATGTTAAGGGGCTTCTTCAGGTAACAGAATTGTATTTGGTCAATTCATCCGGTTTAGATACCAGGGCTTTGGTTTTGTGTGATACCGCCTGCAGCAACTCTTGGGTCTCGCAGATAGACTCGGTTTGCACGGTAAAGAACTAAAGCTCACTGTCAAGTGTAATAATACCGAAGAAGTAGTTGATACTAGGGTTGTTGAAGTTACTGCGCAACCAAGAGAACATCAGGATTTCGAATCATTTACAATCAATCCTTTCGTTAAAGAGAGTCTGAACTTCAGCTCTAATATAATTAATGTAAAAGTCCTTCAAGATACCTACCCACACTTAGCAGTCCTTGATCCCGTGACATATTCCTATAAAGATATTGAGATGATACTCGGACAAGATGTCTATCATGCCATCCGACCGTTAGAATACTTCTCTGCCAATGAGAAGCGTTCACCCGTTGCCGTACGCTTACCCATAGGATGGGTCTTAAACGGTTTGTTACCATCAAGTTCTTGTTTAACCTCAACGTGCTTTAAAGTGAATATCGAACATGACAATGAGTTAGCAAGTCAAGTAAAGTCATGGTACGACATTGAATCATTCGGGGCAAACAAACAGGTTGACTCAAGATCTGCAGCAGATGCAATGGCTCACGAAATCCTTGAGAGTACCACCATACACAATGGCCTTAGATACGATGTCGGAATGTTGTGGGCAGCAGATATTACCCAGCTCCCAAATAATTACTTTTCCTCCCTTGTGCAACTAAAGTCTCTCGAAAAACGATTGGCCAAGGATGAAGACCTTAGGGAGAAGTATACTAGTACCATCAAGGAAGATCTAAATAAGGGGTATGTAATTGAGGTTCCGGTCGCTCACAAGATTGAAAACCGGTCCGATAAAGTGTGGTACCTACCCCACCATCCGGTTTTAAACCCGAACAAACCGGGTAAGGTGCGTAGGGTGCTCAATGGAGCAGCTAAATTTCACAATACTTCGTTAAACAAGTCCTTGCTCACTGGCCCTGATCTGCCCCAAAACCCTATTTACATACTTCTTCGCTTCCGAAACTATCCATATGCCGCCTCTGCCGACATTGAGGGAATGTTTCTACAGGTTGGTTCTTTACCATCAGATCAACCATCACTCCGTTTTTTGTGGCGGCAGGACCCCACAATTAACGTTGCAGTGTATCAATGTACGCGCCATATATTCAGGTCTAAAGACTCTTCCACATGCGCCAACTATACATTACAATGCACTGCGAGAGATAAAGCAAAGTTTTACCCCGAAGCTGCAGAAGCCGTCGTTGAAAACTAATACATGGACGATTACCTTGACTCAGTGGAGTCTCCTGAGAAAGCCATCAATAGATCGAAGGAATTGGTACATCTTCTTCATCTCAGTGGGTTCAAGCCAACAAAGTTTGTAAGCAGCGTGCCTAATCTGTCTGGTCGAACTGATGGTTCTCTTCAAACTGCTGAGCCCAAGGTTATTGTTTCATGCCAGGAGGATTCATCGCACGTGCTTGGGCTAAAGTGGGACCACACTAATGACACTTTAGTTGTGAGTAGGGGTACAAGCTGCGCTATCACAAAATTACTCACGCAGCGCGTGGTACTAAGTCTTGTCTCGAAAGTCGTGGACTATATTGGTCTTGTTGTTTAGCGCTGGTGCTCGAATGCTCTTAAAAACATCTGGCGTGTCACAAGACAACAATGGGATGACGTGCTCCCGCAGGACATGGTGCAGAGCTTTTTGGTGCGAAGTTCGGACAAACCAAAGCTTGAAAACATCAAAATTCCGCGAAGTTATTTTTCTGGAGTCTTTGATAATATAGAGTTGCAGATGTTCGTTGACAGTTCCCCAGATAATTTTAGTGCCGTCGCTTTCTTGCCAGCCCGTGTAGCAGCTCCTACGGACGAGGTAAAAACAGAGCATGCGTTTGTTTTGGTGAAAGCGCGCGTAGCGCCAATGAAAATAATGACTGTCCCAAAACTGGAATTGCAAGCAGCTCTACTCGATGCTCGGCTGAAGAACGAAATCATTCAGTCACTTACTGTAACTGTTAACCAAGCAACCAATCTTTGCTGCCAACCGCGTTTGCAAAATTAGGGAGTGTACCAGCGTTGACAATGTGAACCACGTCGCAACTAAGGATAATCCCGCTAACGCTGGCACGCGTGGAATGTCCGCTTAAGTTTTGCAACTTTGCAGTTGGGTCAATAGTCTATATAACTTAATTAATTCACGCTTCCCGTTCGTACCGAAAAAATACGTCATTGATAGCATCAAACTTGGCGTCATCCAAGCAGTCACTATAGAAGTCACTGTATCTCTGGCTACATCTGTCAAAAAATAGAGAACTGCCGTTCCTTCATTATTTCCGTTTGATAAGTTTGGTTCTGATTAAAAGTACTTGCGCATTGCCACATCAGTTCTCCGGCTTTTGCCGAAACATGCTGGAAACCGTAGGATCGATCGTAACATTACTTATCCTACTGAGGTCATCCTCGTAGCATTACTTATCCTACTGCATTACTTATCCTACTGTAGATGACGCTCGACGAAGCCGAGCGTCATCTTCAGTACTTGGTGCAAGGAGAGTCTTTTGAAACCGAAAGGAAAGATCTTCTTGACAATAAATCTGTTAAACGGAGCAGCCGAATCGCTCCGCTTTCACCGTTCCTTAGTCCAAATGGGCTAATCCGTTCCTGGGGCCGGGTCAAATGGTTAATTAAAGTTGGGTTTACCGTAAAGTACCTAATCATCTTAGACGCACGTCATCCGTTTGTAAAACTGTTTCTTGAACACACGCACGTAAAGCATTATCATCAAGGCGTTGAATAACTAAGATCAATTGTTCAGGAACACAATATAGTGCTGAAACTAAGATAATCCATCAACGCACACTGACTGAGATGCCGAGAACTCCAAACTGTAACTATGCAACCAATCTCGTCTGACTTACCTAAAGAGAGAATTGCTTACCAGTCTCCTCCCTACATGAACACTGGCGTTGACTACTTTGGGCAGTTCTATGTTACTGTCCGCTGTAGTACTGAGAAAAGGTGGGGCTTCCCCTTCACCTGTCTTACTACCCGCGCTCTCCATGTTGAGATGGTTAGATCCATGGACACCAGTTCTTGTGTTTTGGGAGATAAGCGGTTTGTGTAACGTAGGGGTAGACCTGCCATGAATTGGTGAGACAATGGCACGATTTTCATTGGAGCGGAGAAAGAACTCCAAGAAAGTATTGAAAAGTGGAACGTTGTCAACACTGCAGCTCGCTCATAAAAGTATAAAGTGGAGATTGAATCCACCCAGCGCACCACATCTGGCTGGTATCTGGGAGAAGTTGGTGCGCAGCTTCAAGCGCGTGTTGTATACTATTCTTGGCACGCGTCGCCTCAACGATGAGGTGCTGCATACTGCCTTTTGTCTTGTGGATCATGCTCCCAATTTGCGTCTTTTAACACCCGTAATTGCTGTTTCGTGCGATTTGAACGCTTTATTGCCCAACCACTTTCTTTTAGGAGAGTACTCTACCAGTATTCCATCTGTAGTCGGCAAAAATGAGGTTGACCATCGTAAACGTTAAGCCCGTGCGCGGTCGTACGCCAATGGGATCTGGTCCTGTTGGATCAGAGAGTACGTACCGACGCTGAATCGACGCTCTTAGAGGCAGACGCCTGTCGAGCAACACCTTAAGACCGCTGACTTGGTTTGGATAGTTGAGGAAACCAAACCTAGGGTTTACTACCCTACCCCTCGGATTGTGGAACTCAGTTAGCATCGCGCGCTCGCGCCATTTTACGTACGTCTACCGGCTCACCCGTCCGCCCGCTTCTAAAACTTGTACCAGTTGTCCCAACATCGTCTTCCGGACCGGAGGATGTTACGTAGTAAATGAACAAATATTATTAACCAATCAGAATCGAGCTTAATAATTTGAATTTAAATGCGTATTAAACGTTCTATTATACGTAGAACGTTCCGAAAAAGTCCAATTAATCTAAATTCAAGTAAACATTACCACGTTATGTATCAATTAGGCTGGTTTTCGGCTTAATATTTTTAGGTTTTCTAGACAATTGTTGACTGAATACGAACTGATTTGACTTCACATACATTAGACAAAAGGCCTGTTAAATGAACATCAAAAAATCTTGTCTTCTAAGTTTCACTTCGTGCATTGCTCTTTATAGGTTGTACGAGCCTGATACGCTGTTCTTATACGTGGCTTTAAACAAAAGATTGAATTGAAGATACGAAAGAGTGTTTCCAGCTTTACATAATCAATCGGAATTATCCTTACGAATATAATCAAGCAACTCTTTTAAGTATATTTGACAGTTTTATATATGTGAAAAATTTATTACTGGAGTAACGAAGACGCACTGGTTCAAATGTGTGCAACAACCCAAGTCGTTTGATCAAAAAATATCGCAGACAGTTCGGAATGTGCAATTTGAATGTCTTCTATTGCCCACATCAAGCGCCGTGCTTGTCAAAATAAGCAGGACGATCTAAACTGTTTCCCAAGAAAATTACTCTGATTTTCCGCACAAAAATTTAATTTGAAAAAGCGGTAAAAATTCTTTAGAGACGGAAGAGTTTCATTATTTCAGAAATTTTTCTCCATTATTTGGCGCAAAAACAATTCAAAATTGTTGAGTGACAACAATAATGGTGTGTTGGTGAAACTTGTAAAAGTTTTCACAATAACTTCATTCTCTTTTTCACTTTTTTTCATCAAAAACATTACGACTTCTTGACGGGCACAAGTTGCTTTTTTAAAAATTTGAAAGAGACCTTATGACTTCCTGACTTAATTTTTAATGTGAATTTTGAGTCTTCCATATTCAATGAAACACAAACCGACGCTTCACTGTTGCAACGTAAAATTTAAACCGCCGAACGAACGAGCATCTGCTAAGAGCTAACAAAGTGAAATGAAGTTTCTAAAGACTTTTGATATGATTTCTTATTCTTACTTGTCCCGACTTCTGCAAGTTTTTGTAGGTCATGCATATTCAGCAAATATCTAATGAAATAACTAGTTAATGTAGTTTTTTGTAGCTTGCTAATGTTTTGATCACGTACAAGGTTTGCCGGTTAGTAAAAAAGTCAAGTAGTTTATACTGTTTTCTTCACTTACTATTGAAAAATTTGCGGGCCCACACTTGTCTAATATGAATGCACTGTGCACTTTTGTATTGTTATGGAGCGGCAATGCCGTGAAGTGTTTCTATTCAGTTTTCAACGAAATTCCGGAAATGCAAAACAGAAATTGTAAAAATTTTTGCATAAAATGGTAGTTTAATAAAATGATCAATATTTTGGAAGCATTATCCAGGCTGAAATCGAGTATGTCAAGACAAGTCGCAAGTGGATAGTGCTCATATCCGCACCTTGTTTCTAAAGTTTTTGAGTTTTCATTTTTGGAAAACTGTTCGTTTTTCGCTGTTCACATGTTCACAGATTATGTATTTTGGAACGCATGAGCCCCCTCGTGCGTTCGCCTATGGCCTCGTGCTACAAGTACACAGATCAAACTGTCGAATCTAAAGTTTGATTTGGAAAGAGAAATGTACTTTTTTAATGTTGCTTTGAAATTTTGATTAATTCCTTCACAAAGAGAAATTTTTCAAAAAAATAATCCATATTTTAAATTTTTTGAAATTCAATTTAGTTCTTGTCATTTTTAAACCTTTGCACACTTCCCGCAGATTGGCCTCGCAATTAGTTTATTGCAGGAATAAATTTTGTAAGGTATTTGGTTAAAGACTGTTCAAAATGAAAAATTCTTCATTTTGAAGAATTATATTAACAATCTTTACAGTAACAGATCCCGCTACATAGTAACAATCTTCATAATGAAGCAAAAATGAGAGCAGTTCGAGTCTCCAAAATAAATTCAGTTAGAGAACACGTCACATGACGACTGTTACTTTATACTACGAAGCCTAGTTGAAATCAATTTTAACTCACACATTTGTCTGTCCACTATTTACACGGAAAATGTGGTACCAATTTGGGTCGACCACATTTAACTTCAAAAAAATACTCAAATTGTTGTTGTGCCCATTACTTCATTATGTGCAATTATTTTCCTTCTAACTGTTGAAAAACAGTGAATTTAATATCTAAGTTCATTAGATCGAGTTGCACATAATAAATGTAGAAAAGCCAGAAAGTTAATTCGGCAATTAGATTTTTTTTTGTAAAATGGCCTCTTCAAAGAGCTACGACTACACTTTTGTAGCACTGCAATAAATTCTCTGCTTGGATAAATTGCTCTGAACTAAGAGTTAAAAGAGAGATCTCTCGGAATCTTCATTTGGAAATAAGATACCACAACTTTTTTCAATTGAACTGACCCGGTGTATTTTTATAGGCAAAGTAAGATTCCGTAAACATGTTGTTTGAAATTAGCATAACCCGGGTCGAGGTGTCACCACCATTTAACGCAAAGTTATGTAAAATAAGCGTTGAATGCGGAACATTTTGTAAGATAAGCGGTCAATGCGGTGAAAATACATAAATCAGGCGGTGAATGCGGTGAAAAAAAAATTTATCGCCTGGTAGCGGCGAAAATACATAATTTCACCGCGTTTCACAGCAAAATTATGTACAAAATTTGCGGTGAAAAAAAAACAACTTTTCACCAACTATCTTACATATATTTTTGATTTTTCCTCGACCCCGGAGACAAAGTTTTTCCGTTTTAACATTTGTTGGGTTAACTGTCAATTAATGAATTGTTTTATGCTGAACTCAAAGTAAGCCGAATTAAGTATAGGCAGGCATGAACAGGCCTAAGTTTAGGTGTTATATAAGTGCTCATTCAGAAATAAAGCATTTTTGTGTTTTGTGGGTGTGTGTGTTTTTATGCATTGTTTTTACTTTTTATTGTATTCCAGTGCACCAATGAAACTAAAAATACGCCATTTTTTAGACTTCTTTGAATTGCGAGCCCCTGTGGGCAGCTGTTCATTGCCATGCATCTCATCAGCTGTGGAATGTAGTCTGGAAATCTCGGGTCTCCCTTATCCCGAAAGGACCATTTGTAATACCTCTGTCTGAAAATTATTTGACTTGCTTGATTTTTTTTCAAAAATGGGCTTGTTTTCAAGGTGCAAAGATTCCTGGTCTAACACGGAACCATTTGTCTTACCAAAATCTACATTTCCGCATTTTACTGACCAGAAAATTTCTGTTACACTGCTCTGCTTTCCTGCTATTCATGATTTGGAATTTTTTGCTTAATATTCCTGAAAATCCTGACACGAAAAAATATATACTTCTATATTTCGGATTCCCAGGTGGGAAATTCTCTTCATACAAAGACTTCTTGTTTTCCGAATGAGAAATTCATTACGTTCAAGTTTATCAATGTCATGTCATGTTCAAAAAAGTGTCCGCACACTATGACATCAGCATCAAAATATAATTTTAGACACATAAAAATCAGCACATGATTTTAGGCCTGCACGTTTGATTGCTCATTTGCATTGTTTTGTTTGAAAGCTTGATGGTGAATCCAAGAGTAAACTATGGTGTTTAGTTAAGATTTTGATTTCGCCACCACCTGTTTTTATAGTTTCGTCTACACTTCCAGAATCTTTCCAAAAGATATTTTGATCTTTTGATTGTGACTGTCTGCAGTCACCCATGACTGAAGTCTATTCAACAGTCACCAAAAATATTCTCTTTCTTTTCATCGGGATCTTACCCTATGGTAGCTCTCGCGTTGAGATGACAAACTGCACCCATGTTAATAAGTGTTAAAGTGAAACTAGCGTTTGGGGCTATCTTTAAAAAAATTTGGTAGTTGAATAAACTTATTACCCGAATTCGTGGCCTGATTTCGAATACAGAAAACAATTATTAAAAAACTCAATTTACAACACCGTCTTGTTATTATACTCGATTCTAGCATTTTAGTCGTTTAAGAACTGCAAGAGGTAATAAAAAATTAATAGATTAATTGCGTTTGTATACGTCAACCTCAACCCAGACTAAATAAAACCCAAAGCTACAGCACAAGTGTTGCATTTTATTAAAAAAGCAACCACAATTGCAGCCTGATGTTAGAATTTCCAACAAACGACAGATTTATTTATTTTCACCGCGTTCTCAGTATTTTTACAAAAAACCTTCCTTACACGGAGTCGAACCTCTCACTTTCGTTCATGCCTTCAACGTCTTATTCCACTGCGTCAACTCTCAATACTCTCAATACGGTGGAAATGTTTTTCCACCGTATTCACCGCTTTTCTTACAAAAATTCACTCAAAAACCTCGAACCGTGCTTAAATACATTAGAAAGGCAATTTTAAATTTCAAAGAAAAGGCATCTTAAATTGCATTTAAAATTGCATTGAAAAGCATTTGAAAATATGGCTCTTTCAACACATCAGAAAACTTGAAGGCGAAAGTTATATCAGGTTTATCAGTCAAGTAATTTGCAAACAATTGGCAAAGAGATATGCAAAAACAACTTGAAAAAGAGACCTGCCAAGAATGAAGGACACGAGACAAGGGCAAAAACGACTTCAAATTTGCTGCTATGTCTATCAAAAAAGCTACCATCAATTTTTACTCAGCTACCATCAATTGTACATCAATTGTATTTTGGCGTCTAGAATATTGTTTCCAGAAATCTTCGAGGGTCAAGAAGGTGAAAATGGGAATTACTCACTAAGAAAATAATCGACATATTTTGTCTTAATTTTCAAGTTAGCCCTTAAAGCAAAATTTATCAAATTGAACATCAGAAAAAGGAGTCGGCACAATTAAATAATTTGTAAACAAATTCAAAAACACAGACGAAATGTGGCTTGGCATGTAACACTTTTCTACGAAATTTAGATAACTACTTAATTAGTGTAAATACACAAGCGAAACTCTCTGGAATGGTAACGGATTCTTGGGATTTACAACACAGATCAGGTCTCAAAATTTCAAAGTTTAAATCTTTAAGCCTTTTTTAAGAGATAAATGCAGTTATTATACATTTACATAATGATACTATTTAAAAATTTTTTAGCCCTACATTAACAAAGTACAAAGTTTCAAAACAGCTCATCCAAAACTTTGATTTAATTGACAAATGCGGTAGAAAATTGCATTTTTCTCGAAAATTAATGGTGATTGAAAAAAAAACTGCATTCAAATCAACCCATTAAGACATAATTAATGCCACATAAAAGGGCTGATGCGATATGCCAATAAGAGACTACGAGACAAGACAAAGCAAATAACAAATACAACCATGAAAAAAGAGCAAGACTCAATGTCTTTTTCTTAAAATTATCTAAGTCAAAAACATTTTTCCAAATAATATTCCAAATTAAACAAAATAATTATTATTTTACTAAAAAAATATGAGACCTGCTGTCCTTAATGATACTAGAGAGACTGTAGAAAAAAGAACAAAAACAACAACATTAAAAAATACATTCATACTTTTTGAAAAACCCTTAAATTCGAAGTCATGAAACCCAATAGCTATCAACTGAAATCAATAAATAACTCCATTTTTAACCCCATGGGAAGCCATTGAGATCATTTATTATCGCGAGTTTTTCTTACGGCTAATAAAAACGACAAAAATTGTCAAGAGAAATTTTAAAAAATACTAAAATTAAGTGTACAATTCATTAAAACATTAGCAATTAACTCATCAAAAAATATGTATAATTGGGCCTGCTGTAAGAGCAAATGTAAACTCGTCTCTTTGTTTTAAAATTACCTGACAACAAAAATAAACCTCAATTTGGTCAAATTATCCAAATTCACAAAAAAGACAAAAAAAGGACAAAATTTAAAAAATTACTGAATTTTTATAAAAAAACAAATATAGTCATTAAACTCTATCTACGGACTGAAATCGATGCAAAAGTTTCATTTACACCTTCATAGAAAGATATTGAGACCTGTAATTAATCAGAATTTATCATACAACTTCAAAAAAGGACAGCTATTATTGTCAAAAATTAAAAAAAAAGAACAAATAATTTTTTTGAGAAAACGGCAACGAAGCCGTCAAAATTGTAATATCTTCTTAAACAACTTTTGTTATTTAAATTACCGTAGTTTAAAAATTACTTTTCTGATATGTCACCTTAGTCATCAATGTAATAGGGTGACACATAGAGATGTTCTCAATAAGGCAAAACTTCCAAAAAATCTGAAAACATGAAAACTCAAAGCCAATTTTTTCTCTGTACATTTTTCTCTATACATGAGAAAAATGCGTGAGCCGTGTTTATGTTTGTACATCCGAAAAATTGAACAATTTGAGCTTTAGGAGCAATTTACATGCGTTTTTGATGAAATTAGGCTGAATTTCTGAAAAATTTATCCAAAATTCTGGCCAAAAAATCAGACGAAACAGTTCTCTGACTCAAAATTGACAAAAAATGAACATAAATCCAGCAAATGAGAACCAAATCATCAGAAATTGGTCGAAAGTTCACAAACATATAAACCTCACTAACTCCGTGGAAAAAAAAATTCGAAAAAAAAACTCGAAAAATTCGAAAAAAAAAAAATTCGTGGAAAAAAAAAACTTTATACAATAATTAAAATGGCCGAATTCTATAATATAAAATGGCCGGGCTTTTTATGGATACCACTCTCAACTCTGTACAATAAATATTTTGATCGGCCAAACTGACTGAACAAAAAAGCCATTTGAGTATATAGTTCGTCCCCCACTATTGTGGTTTGCAACAAAGATGAATCTTTAGAATGATTAACTTGATAATTTTTTAATTTGTAGTTTTTTAACAATTTCTGATAATGAATTTCGGTGAACAGAGACAAATTGACCAATAACTGAGACGAAGAAAACAATTATCCCTTATCTTAAACCATTAAGATTTTGAGATCTAAGCGAAGCCAGAAGTACCTTTGTTCCATTACGTTCCAATACAATGATATTTCTTACCCGGGTCGAGGAAAAATCGGAAAAATATGTAAGGACAGTTTTTTCAACGCAAATTTTGTACATAATTCTGCGATGAAATGCAGTAAAAATCTGTAATTTAACCGCTTGAGTAAGTAGTGAATTCACAAAAATGCATCACAATTCAACACTCACTACACATTATCTGAAATACCAGGGTTCGGAGATCTCAACTCCTGCATGTCATCCGCTTCTTCTTCCACTAAGCCACCTCTCACTAACTTCCAGGCTATTTCTATTGAATTTAAATCAAAGTCACTCTACGTTCTTTAACATGTGCGTTAAATTTTTGTAAGATTTGCAATTTTAGCGGTAAGCTGTAAGATAAGGGAGTTAATTCAATGGGGTAAAATCTAACAATTCCTCCCTTACTCCCCAATACCCCTTATCTTTTATCGATTTCCCCCTAAAATTACCCATAATCTTACATTTGTTGACATTTTTTAAGCAGTGAATTTATTTAATTTCACAAATAAGTTAAGCGGTGACTTTATGTAATTCCACCGCTTCCACCGCTGCCTGCCTATACTTAATTCGGCTTACTTTGAGTTCAGCATAAAACAATTCATTAATTGACAGTTAACCCATCATATGTTAAAACGGAAAAACTTTGTCTCCTGGGTCGAGGAAAAATCAAAAATATATGTAAGATAATTGGTGAAAAGTTGTTTTTTTTTCACCGCAAATTTTGTACGTAATTTTGCTGTGAAATGCGGTGAAATTATGTATTTTGGCCGCTACCAGGCGATATTTTTTTTCTCACCGCATTCACCGCTTGTTTTATGTTATTTCACCGCATTCAACGCTTTTCATACAAAGTTTTCCGCATTCACCGCATATCTTGCATATTTTTTATTGTGATCCTTGACCCGCGTGGCAGCAGTAGCGAAATGGGCCTTTTTCATCTGAAGTTTATCCCCTGTTCACTAACAATTAACTGTAAAATGCAAAATCAGTCAACGTATGTAAATTTTAAAACTTCTTCAATCAGATTAATCTCCGAAAAATTTTTGATTACTTTATATCACGCGTGCTGTTGATTCTCATGAAAGCTTTCGAACTCTCGAAATTAAGTTCTCAAGTGTGCTAAAAATTCTTTATTCAGCAATGCTACTGTTTTGTACAGAAATAGCTTTGCTATTAGTTAGTTATTGCTGTCATTGAGAAGTTTTCAGAAGTTTCAGAAGTTTTCTGAAGATACCGCCCTTATTTTTTTACGTCATTGGCCCCATTTTTGGGCTAAAATTGCTCTCAAATATTACTTATTTTTGTTACACTGGATCTTAAGGATCCTCCCAACTAATGGGTGCTATTCTAGAAAACAATCTTAGCCAGCCAATTCTTGAAAAATCACTATATAGCGTGAAATTTTTATTTCCATTCGCAGCATTCTGAACTTGGTTAAATAAATAAAATGAAGTATGGATGTGTGTCCGATATGGAATGTAAAGATAACAGAAGTTTCAACTGGTTGGCCTGGTAGTTATTGCATCACCACGGTGCACCTCCCCATTGGCCGAAGCCGTAGGTATTTAGACTACTGACTTTTAGAGGAATTCAATCCAAGCCATAGTAAACCAGAGCATCGGTGCGAAGACCATCTGGGGTTCAACTCTTTGAGAAGTTGAGTCCCGTTAGGAGCCTCAAGTCTCCTTGAATTTGAATTCCGGTCATCTCTTAGCCTACAGATGATTTGGGCACTGCGCGAGAGGGCACCCTTCTATTTTTATTTCGGCATGAGAGGCATGATAGCAGACAGTGGTTTGGCAAAGTGCTCTAATTGATTCAAAGAATCTGAGCTGTGAACTAATCTGCACTTAGTAGCGATGCAATTTTAGCAAAGTTCCAATATATTTTTGGTGCTCAGATCGTACAGCCTTGGCCTCTGAGAATAACCTAGCAAAAGGCAAAAATTTCTCTTATAAATGGCAACTTGCACAGCATGAAACACCAAAAACTTGAATACGCCTTGTTAAGTTCATTGCCTCATTCGTTTGTGGTTTCAAATATGTATGGTCTATATGTCTACCATGATAGAATGGAAGAAGATATTCTTCAGCCGGTCTTTTTGTGTTGTGTTTAAAACAATTTTAGCACGCGCAGTGTTTTTTTTAATTATTTGATCTTTTTTTGAGCTCATAGTATGCACAGCAGTTTCGATGGTAATATATGTACTATATGACGTTCTTTTCCCTCAGAGCCTGATAAATTATTTTGTACTGTAATGTAAAGACAGCTTATTGAATTACGCAAAACAGTGATTTTATTCAATATTTGACCGCGCTAATTGAAATGGATTGGTTTAGTATTACAAAACCGCTTTGTTTTCCTAACTTCCATTTTTACTGATTGAGAATTAAAATCTCTCCTTTTATTTGCTTTCTCGTTTCAGTTTCAATTCATCAGAAATAAAGCTATAAAAGGTTTGTTTTCGTTTTATTCATTCAAAAAGGTGGAAAATGTGCAGAAATCGCTGTTCATGCTCTATAGGCTATTCTAACATTCGGATGTTTACATTAGTTGGTTTTCCTTTTCCTTCATTTTACATTGAATAATTCCAACGGCACTCAAGAACAGGTGTTCTATAGTTATAACTTAGAATATGAACATAAAAATGGTATAGACGTCAATTTCACACATGTACCATTTTGCTTTTCTTTTTCCATTTTTACAGAACAAATAACAGTTCCAGTTCATTGACTTTTTAAGTGCCTTTCAAGCCAAAAGTACCGCGGACTTCTTCAATTTATTATATCCACGTATTTTTAGATTTTTAGTTTTTTTCCAAAAACTGTGCAGCATATAAATTTTCTACAACTAGCTAATTCATAAAACTCTTATAAGCTTTGCTGTATTCGCTTGTATCAACAAATTCTGTAAAATCGTTGCATTCAAAGCGTGTTTTTTCAAACAAGATTGTTTGAACAACTGAAAATGGTTTGAATTTGCGTTTTTGAACGCACAGATTTCTAATTACTAGAAGCGATCGTGGTTTGCATTATAAGTGTTGTTAGCAAAAAGTACCAAATCTACCGGTCTATTCGGGACTTATTTTGGCACATATACTTAATTGAAACTTGATGCCATTATATCTATTATAACTATATTATAACTAAATGCTTTGCTGGAATTCAAACGCATTATCCAAAGGTAATTAAGTCTGTTTTGGAGGTGCGTGTCAACAATGTGAAAGAAATTTGAACTGCGTTGAACCAAAAAGCTGCACGAGTTTTGGTGCCAAAAGTTAATTAGACCTGCTTCTTTTACTACACGTTACAACAGAATTGCATTCTAAACTCTTGACTTGTTGTTATTATGCTTCGTTAAAAGCAATTTGTTCAGTTTGCCATTCGTCCCAGTCTTAGAGTGCAAACGAAGTCGTCTAAAGACAAACTCGACAGTAAAAACGTGAACAACAACGATGTCAGATACAGAGCATGATAGTGGTCCCCAGCCGGACCCGAACCCTCCACCACCACCTTCACAGCCACAAAGTAATGGAAACACCGCCTCGAGTCCGCCACCGTATTCGAGCAACGGCAGTACAAACGGAGCAGTGGTCGTAGATAACAAGCGATCACCGCAGCACAAAGCACATCATCGCAGTAATGGAAATAGTCCAGACCCGGAGAAGGGAAGAGGGGGTCATCCATGTGGAGGAGATGACAATGAAGATGAAGACGTTGACGATTCCTGCAATGCTTGCAATTGTTCATGCCTGGAGAAATGCAGCAACTTCATTACTACCAGAATTGAAAATGTATTCTACAAGTAAGTCCCATTTCTGATTTAATTATCAGTCCCATTAAGGCCATGATCAAACTTCAGATTGCTAACAATCACACTTTAATACACTTTGATTAGAGAGCCTTTTCCTTCTATAAAATTGAAAATTCGCATACCCCCCCTCCCCCGGACAGTTTTAAATAGATCCTATATGAACACTTATGCATTCCGAACGTATTTTCAATGTCTGTGCTCTTCCGCAGTGCATGTTAATATCACTGCTTTGTGTAAGGTTTCCAAGAAATATTTATCCAGAAGACCAAATTTTTATCTTTAAATTAATTTAAATTTGAATCAATAAGTCCATTCTTGATTTTAAAATGCGATTACAAGTTATCGGCTATTTTTTTTTCATTCCATAGATCTTATACATCTGCATCTTTCATTTTTGTCCATTTTCTAGAAGACAAAGTTGATACAAAGTTGAAAAAATGATATGCTCTTGAGAATTTAAGGAAATATTTCTTTTATAATCTAACTTCTTCATTAATTGAGAGATGAGCCAATAGTTGTAAAATGTGTATACACGGGTTTATCTTATTTAAAATTGCAACTAGAACTTTGGGCGTAATATTTGATTAAACGTGGATTTTTGTTTCAGAATTGGGATGTTTGTTGGGAAGCGTCCATGGGCAGGCATTCTGATTGGCCTGGCAGTGTTCCTACTACCATTGCCAGGCTACGCGTTCTTCTACGAGGAAACAGAAGCGGCCAAACTCTGGGTGCCACAAGACTCAAGGTATTTGACAATTTCCCCCATTTCAAACAGAATTTGCAATAAAATGCTAAAAAACAAAAAAAAATTGATTGGAATCAAACTTTGAACCTTCTTATTAGGAGATTTGATAAAAGTTGTCAAATATTGAGAAGATCTTGATAATATTCTGGCAATGAAAGCGACAAGATATTCAACCATCACATTTTAATTTCTGTTTGCAAGAAAGCATACAATAAGTCCACAATTGATCAGATTAAAAAGGTCAAGATTCAAAAACAATTCAAGTTTTGCGAATGAAAACTATGATTTAGCGATATTTACTAACTAAGATTATCCGAGGAATGTCAGAAAGAATTTTTGAGTCGATTTTAAAATTACTTTTTGTTCCTCCTTTTTCTCAAAAGTCAATTTCAGCACTGAATAAGTCTAACTGCAATTCTACTATCAATAATAATTTATATAGCTATGGTCATTTCAATTTGTGCACTTTGTCAGTCCTGGCCACCAACTTCAATTCTTGAAAAATGTCTGAACTGGGTAGGAAATAAATGACCCTAATAGCCGTGAAACTGTCAAAACAAAGTCTGTAAAAGGTCAAAAATGGAAGTCGGGGAATGATAAAATGTCAACCTATAACAGCACTGCATTTTAGAGCTATCACAGATAGAGACAATTCCCAAGTTTGGTTCCCAAGTCTTCTCCGGGTCTCTCAGGCATTGCTAGTCACTGGCAATGTCATGACAGCTGACGTCATGCAATCGGCCTCAACTTTAGACACCAGAATTAAAGCCTTGCAAGTGAGTGTGAATACCAGTGGTGACAGTACGTACTCTACCATTTGCTACAAAGCTGGTCCCTTTTGCCTGGAGAACTCGTTTCTGGAAGTCTGGAATTGGGATAGTACAACTATAAACGCATTGACTGACGCAGGCGTGCTCAGTGAAGTCAACGCCGACCCACCAGTCAGGTAGAGTATTTTCACCATTGATTACTGACATCATTATTACAGACAGAATAACAACCAAAAATGGCAGAATAACAAAACCAAATGTACAATACAAGTCAGAGCTATACAGGAGAGATTTAGTTAGCAGATCAAGATAATGGTGATTTTCATTTGAGTGATAAAAACAAGCTATTAATGAGAAAAATCAAAGTACGAATCCCAGGCTGAGGTCCCAGACCGAAACCAGATATGTCCAGACCGAAATTAACGCACGAAGGGGGTGTCGTGCGTTCAAAATTACACGGTCTGGAAACACGGATGAACGCACGATGGTCTGGGCATGAACGCACGATGGTCTGGACATGAACGCACAATTACGAGGAGCAAATCAATTACAATGCATTTAATCAGCCTCGAACCCTGCTGTAATTCTTGGTGCTAATATTCGTGAATATTAGCACCAAGAATTACAGCAGGGTTCGAGGCTGATTAAATGCATTGTAATTGATTTGCTCCCCGTAATTAATTGCAGCTCCGGAGGTAACATAACCTTAGAAGTAATTAACATTGGGGCCAGAAAATTTGGATATCAGATAAGATACGGATGGTTATAATTGTATAAATGGGAGCAGCTGATCAATATATGACAGCTCGCTCTACTTTATTCCGCTTCAACATAATGTTACAGGTTATAGTTTCCTTTAATTACCCCCTCAACATTTGTTTTTCGAAAGCTCGGCATTGACCTTAAAATCCTGGCTGATAATTTTAAACAACAAGAATTGAGACAAATATTTTTTTCACTTTTATTCTTTTATCTCTTAACAATTTTTAAATTCAATTTTCTTAAAATTCACATTTGTTTGTTGAAAATGGGTTCTTAACTAACCAGTTGAACACCAAACAGATTTTAAAAATCCAAAAAAAGATGTTTTAACTCAACAAAACCTTTGCGTTACTTGCTTTTTATAGTTTTTAAAATAGTATTTTAATCAGTTCTTGAAATTAAATTATGATGTTTTGGAGCTAAATTGTTTTTATAACGTGTGAGAAAGAGATTAACTGAGTAACTATTTCTTGATTGAACAAACATTTGCTCTTATAGTCTGTTTTATATCTGCTTTACCACAATGCCGATTAGAAAACATAAGGATAGGCCAAGAATAGACAAAAAAAGCTGATATACCATTAATTGAAATCAGTTGGAGAACAATTCGGACTCTGAGATTTTCAGAAGAGGCAGAATGTTCAATAATAATACTAAGTTGCTTCTAATTTATAATTTGTGATAAATTGCTATAAATTTGTGATAAATTGCTTCTAATTTTCAGTAATTTGTGCAAAATTAGCAGTTTTCTAACGTCTGTTTTTAGTTCTCATTCTGCTGTTGCAATTATCAAAGGATTCAGATTTCCTATGATGATTTTGACCGCGTTCTTTAGTATTTTTTCATAGAAAAAGTTTTTTTTTAATTTTTGTCCACAAATTTTTCATAGAAAATTACAAAACTTCATATGTAACTTTGCTAATTCTTCATTTCAAATGAACATTGCTAATGTTCATTTGTAACAAATCTCAAAAGGAGTGCTAATACCGGTTAGCAATGAAAATCCTTACAATTGATTCATTTCAACTTGATTAATGCTCTTCTTAGCTCTTGTAACAATTAAATTCTATTTTGATCATCACAGTAATCATAGTGCCACAATTTTATGGGTATTGGAAAATAATCGTTCAAAATAATACTAATAGTTTTTGGGGAAAACCTTTTAGAGTTGAAGAATAATATGTAGCCGTAACGGGGAAACCATAATTCGGAACTATATAGTGAAACATACTTCGGCAAATGAAGTAGACAACGGTCGAAATGAATTCTTATAAGTTGAAGATTCTTATAGACTGAACTAAAAACAAAGGGTATCCTTGGTTAAAAATAAAGGGGATTATTGGTTAAACAGAACAACAGAACCTTATCTCGAATAAGAACAAATTGTTTTGGTGCACACATAGCTAATCTATATGGTCATATTGCTGATTAGTTTGTCCAATAAAATAAACGTGTATAGAAACTTCTATTTTCTGATTTCAAAAAGATTTTTTGATGCAAAATATTATTTGGTCGCATATACGAATTTGACGGCCAAAGTTCATCCTGTACGACAAAATTTTTATTGGAATAATTTTTTTCTCATTCAAGTAAACAGCGTTCAACAGACGTTGACATTTTGGTATCCAGATCAAACCAGTTGTACAAAAAATTGGAAAAAAATAACGCGTGTGTATTTTTAATGCACTGAGGTTTATCGAGTAGTTTTTGTTTAATTTATGCTTTGACATAATACATTGAGATGCTATTATATACAACTGGTTTTTACAAAGAAGTTAGTCATTCAAAGGCAGATTTCATAGGAAGCATTGCATATTGAGTACAAATTTCAAATAGTTCCTTGTTTGTTCAGGGGTTTCTTGCCAAGATCAATTAAGACCACTTGCAGTAAATTTCAGAGTTTCAACTTTCATATTTACGAAGAGGTCGCGCCAATTAGTCAATCTCAGAACACTTTTTGCTCCAGCTAATTTTTCGCATTCGAGAACCACTTGCTCCAAGGTTTCAAATTGTTTGCAGGAAGGAATCAGTTGCAAGTTTCCGTCAGAAACATGCGAGCTCTCACAAATTATCTACCAATCTTGACCTGGGATGTTAAATAGTCACAATTGAATTTCATTATGTTCACAGTTAGTGCAAAGGTTTACTCTCTGTATTTTACTATAATTTTATATGACATGACATGACGAGAGTACTGGAAACAGTAAAAGTCAAAATTGCAATATCGTTATTTTGTTAAGAAAAATAGGTTAGTCAGGTCCATATTAATTGCGTTTGTTTTCATTTTTAGCGGACAGACTAACCAGAACTTGACAGTGTCCAGTCTATTCGGAGACTTAGCTGGCGAAGGCCCCGCAAGCTACACAGGAGCAAAGGCAATGATAATGACATACTACCTGGCCACAAAGGATTTGGAGGACTCAGAAGTAAGACATTCATATCCTATTTGATACAAGATCTTCGGTTGGAAAAAGTTCGTGATCCAATGCCACGAGAGTGTTTATCGAACTTAAAATTTTTAAGAACTTCAAAAAAATGTATAAAAGAACTCCTATCATGAAATAGGCTATTTTTCTGGATAAAATCTTACCTTTTTAAACCGATCTTGGTCTAACTAATATGTTAATACTATTTTGAAGCTAGCAGCAAATATAGGATACAAAATTCTTCTTTTACTTGACAGTTACTTGCCAACGTACAACATCAAATGATGGGGAGCTTTAAATAGATTAGTTAGAAAAAGATAAAAATTTTAGAGCAGATTTTGTTTTCTATTAGCTTATTTTAATTGATTGCTGCGTAAGTTATTGAGCGCCCAAGAACTTATTTATTTTAGTTAATCCACCGCATTAACCGATATAGAGATTTCAATTTGTTCTCTGCTAGCCAAAATGAATCAAACAAAAATACGTTTTTGAGGTGCATATTCAAGATTGGATTCTTGGAGCATTTTCATATTCAACGTTCAAAAACTTGTAAATTAAAAAAAAAACATGGAAAAACTTGAAAAAAACTCTAAAAACTATAGGATCCATTGCCTTTTTTCATTTGCTTAGGACTACGTGCTGGACTGGGAAGAGAAGTTCCTGGACGAGTGTGAGAAGGGGGTGTCAGGAGTGACGGTGTTCAGGTTCTCACAGAGGAGTCCAACTGACATCGGCAGCGGGGCAGTCGAGGACGACATCCCCTTCTTGTTCGCGGGATACGCCCTCGTCATCATATTCCTATTCGCAACTCTCGGAAAATTTAACTGCCATGAACAAAAGGTATGCCTACTAGTAAAATTTTCATATTCAAAGTACATTAATTTCAGCGTTGACTTTGAAGTTTTCGTACGTTACATTGCTTACATTATAGCGATACATTATAACCTAAAACTTAATTGTAGTGAGTGTAAAATGTATCTGTTATTTGTTATTACTCTTTTTCCAGGTGTACCTCGGACTGGTTGGAATAATTTGTGTGGCCTTCTCAATCAGCATCTCCTTCTCGTCCGCTTCTTTATTCCAACAGGACTATGGACCAATTCACAGTGTGTTGCCCTTCCTGCTATTAGGTAAGAAGGAACATCACCATAGCCTCATAATTCTAGAGGTTTTTACTCTGTTGCACATTTTTTAACGTTAAGAATAGAACGTTGAGAATCTTTCTGTCACAACTGTAGATGAAGAAATTTCAAACAAAATTACCATGAGATACTGTATATGGGTTGGTTATCGTCTCGGACTGAGCAGTATTGACATTTTTTCACACCATTGCAACCCAGGATTCTCCTTACTGGAAACCATAAGTTAGACCATAAATTGTTCCATCCTATAAATGGTCAAACTTCTTGCATGTTCTTGCTATGGTTTCTAAGATCCATTCATTGTCTTGGGTACGTTTGTTTCATAAGGTTCTTTTATGCTTGTGATTTATAATGTTTCATTCAAGTAGGGATTTGAAAAGAACTCATTTGTGACTTGGATACTTTATACAAAAACCATATATCATTACGTATAGTTTCTGAAAACATTTTTTGAGGTCAAGCCGAAAAAGTTGTTAAATGAGTGAGAACTGTTCAGGTATTGGTGTGGACGACATGTTTGTGTTTGTGGCTGCGTGGGACAACCTCACCCCGGAGGAGAAGACAAAGGCCCTGCCAGAGAAGGTGGCCCTCATGACCAAACACGCAGGAGTATCCATTCTTATCACATCCCTAACTGACTTCGCTGCTTTCCTCATAGGAGCTACCACCGTTAGTAGATACACATAAATACAGCTTTCACATGCGCAAACATAAACATACACAGAGGCACACACACACACACACACACACACACACACACACACACACACACACACACACACACACACACGCATACAAACACACACACACACACAAACACACACACATACAAACAAACACACACACAAACACACACACACACACACAAACACACACAAATACACACACACACACACACACACACAAACACACTCAGGCTCACACACACACACACACACACACACACACACACACAAGCACACATACGCGCGCGCGCACGCATGTTCTGACACTATTGGAGCACAGAAAAGAACTTAGAAAATATCTTAGAGCTTAGAAACTTAACTTATGTTGATAAACTCAGAAAGAAAACAAACTTACCAGATTTATAACGACAACTGCAGCTCACAATTTAGAAAATGAATGTAAATCAGTTGAGATCTGTATGTTTGTCAAATATTGATATTTATCTACTAATATTGAATAGGAAATGCAACTTTGTGAACCATCTAAAGTGAAGTAAATTTTGCATGTAATAATGAAATGACGCCCACTCATACGCCCCAAAATCGCCTGATTTTTGATACATTAACCTTTTAACAAATGTACACTGTAAATGTTATATTTATCTTTTAGACTTTATATACCGCTGATTTTTGCTAAATTATTCACAATTTTCTTCTCTTTTGAATCTCCTAAAATTAACTCTTATTCTCTCAAATATCTTTTGAGCTTTAACAGCTTTAATCTCTAACGTGCCAAAACTCGTCCCGCCTCATCGGGGTTGTTGCGCTACAGTGTTCGTAATCCTGCTAACAGACACTTTTAGCCGACAACACCATGTCAAAAATACTCTAAAAACTGCTGACTTATCAGCGCTTTTCCGTTTCAGTTGAGTGAGTATATTTATATAAAAACGCATTTGGTGAGCATAACATGCACCTCAACTCGGGGTTGTTTGATGACCAATATCTCGCAATAATAATAAACACAATAAACAATAAACTATTTTGCTTCTTATTGTAATCAATATACCGCGCTCTCTTAACTAATCCAATTAGTCTTTTTCAGATCATTCCAGCTTTAAGATCGTTCTGCATCTTCGCAGCCATGGGCATCTTGGGTATTTTCCTGTTGACGCTGTTCCTATTCGCGGGTGTTCTCGTCTACGACCAGAGGAGGGTCGCAGCCAACAGGAATGCATGCTGTTTCTGTTGTATGAAACTGGGGGAGGACTACAAGCCCAACAATTGCAGCCAGTCCTCGATAGCTGAGAAAGTGTTTGAGCACTATATAGCCAAATATCTCACATGGTTACCAGTCAAGGTAATGTGCAAAATTATACTTAATTCAATCTTGTTGATGTAGTATCTTGAAATATTCAAGTCAAAGGTGGATACTTCTTAATTCTTTCAATGAATAAATAAATAATTGGTCGGATTGACCACAAGTTCTACACTGAACACCTTATATTTGCGTTATAAAATTTTGCTATTTTCGGCGAACAAGCTCAGCACAATTTTTGTAATACTTATTGTAATATCTGAACACTGGTCTATCGACGTTTTTATTCGAAAAGAATAAACATTTTAACATTGGTAAAGTCGCGTAAAGCAACGTAATATCATTATTAAGAACATAAAAATGGAATATGCATAAATAAAAGGTAACTATATTAAGTGCAAAATATATATTGATATATGATTTAAATTTTAATTTAAAAAATAAACGCAAACTGCGTAGGTCGGTAAACTATTAGGCAAGTTGATGACAAAGGTGTCAATCCAGCCTTCAAAACTGGGTTTGGTTTCCAAATCGTTAACTTGTTTTAGATTGTGGTAGTGTTGATGACTGCTGGATTCCTGGGAGCGGGCATTGCTGGAGTGGCCAAGATAGAGCAAGACTTTGATCCCAACTGGTTCATCCCAGAGGGAAACTACCTGTACGACTATCTGCAGGAGTCAGAGACTCTCTTCCCAAATGATGGAGACGACGCCTACGTATTCTTCGGTGAATTAACATTACATTTTGGTTACAAATCAAACAATACATTGCAGTTTCACAAATAAAAACCCACAGAAACTCAATTGATAGCTATGAAAGGAAACCAAAGAAAAAAATCCCCCACCGAAATAAACCCCACTTAACTGGTAAACAGCTCTGCATTTAGCTCATTTATTCATGCGACTTGATATGAAAATATCAAAACCGAACAAATTATCACGACCGAAACTCAATGTTAACATGGATATATTTCAGTGGCGGTTTATTTCCTAGAACCAAAACCTTGTCTTACTCGGGTTGACCACCATAAAAGAAACTTTCTCAATCGTAAAACTTGATCAATCATAAAACGCCTACATGGTTTTATGGAAACTTATTAACCCATACAACGCAAAGATCATAAAAAATGTTTGACTGATAAATAGTTTGCCAAGGCGACTTACAGTCTTGAAAACCCCAATCTGTAAAGCTATATGACTTTTCGCATTCAAACTGAGACCATATATGTCGCTATAAGTATTGCTAGTCATAAAATTTATATACGGTGAAAATTAGCCTTAGAGGTGTCTTTTTCTGCCTTTCACTTCGCATTATACATATGCAAACTTATCACAATTAAGACTTTTTAACTTTCTCTCCCCCTTCCGGCAGCAAATTATTGATATTTGGAATGGATTGTGTTTCAGGTGCAATTGATTACTACACAAACTATGATGCATTGCTGACTCTGCCTGGTCTGTTGACACAAGTGGAAGGAGTGGCTGGCACTTCTATCGATTTCTACTTACACTCTTTTGACTCTTGGACATCCACATTCCCATCATCTGGTGATTCGGATATTTATGACAGACTCACAAACGGTATTTACCTCTTTTTAATAGTTCCTTGTCCGCAATATAAAATTTACTTTTGTAAACTAAGTTACAGACTCAACACCAGGGATGACCCATAATAAAATAAAAGGAACAGTAATGATTCCATCAACGAATAATCACGTTCGTGAAATATATTATTTTCCTAAGATACCGAAGATGTATGCCTGAGTTGTATCAGACCATTTTTGAATGCTCGCACATAATTTTCCTACCAATAAAAAGTAAAAAAAATAAATCGGAAACTTTCCTCAGTCTGGATCAGCTCGGTTTATGAAAAAAGCATCTTAGGTATTAGAAGACCGTGCTCGGTAGTTATCGCGTATGAAAAGACTTTTGCTCATCTTTAAACATTGTCCCGCACTTGCCGGGGTATTAAGATAATCGTCCTTGACTTTGGCCCGACATTAAAAAATATCTTTGAATTCAAATTACAGTTGTGATAATTGTTCCAAAATTTTTTTCAAATTGGGGGAAATATATGCGAAGCTGGTTTCTTTCTTCAGTCAAATTTTAACTTTTTGTTTGCGCGTCGTAGCGAAAAAAGGGAATCCATATTTTGTATCACTTAAAAGCTACTTTTGAGTTTTATTTAAAAAAAACTACAAAAGTTATCGCAGGTTGACAATCTCCACCCCCCCCCCCCCCCCCTCCTTCCCTTTCATGTTTTTTTCCAATTTTTCCTTTCCTCCTATTTTTCCTTCCAAATTTTCAATTTTTCCAGGGAGGGGGCGTAATAAAAAAATCGGTTTAGCATTTCTAATATTCTGTAAACAAATTTAGGTATGTTCATAAGTTGTTCTAAAAATTATTATAAAGTATCCGATTTTTACAGTAGTTTTGAGGTTTTGAGGTGCCAGACAAAAATTGCTGTCCAGACCGACTCAGACGAAAATTATCTATGCTCAGACCGTCCCAGACGGCAACAGTTCGTGCGTTCAAAAGACTTTCATGCTTTCATATCTGCAGACTTT
Source organism: Convolutriloba macropyga (assembly GCF_964194025.1). Lineage (NCBI taxonomy): Eukaryota > Metazoa > Xenacoelomorpha > Acoela > Convolutidae > Convolutriloba > Convolutriloba macropyga. The sequence continues at coordinate 45,527,306 of NC_134468.1, read as the reverse complement.
GTCCGCGTTCAGCAGACTTTGTGCGCTCATGTTCAGACTTTCGTGCGTTCATGTTCAAACCTTCGTGCGCTTTTTGATATTTTCGGACATGTAAACTTTGAACGCACACGAGCCGTCATGCGTTCAACTTCGGTCTGGACATATTTGATTCCGTCTGGAACCTCAGCCTGTGATGAAAACTAAATTAAGATTAATGGTTTTTTCTTTCCTCTCTGTTCATTATCGGCTAGAGTCTTATTGAGAGTTCCGACAGTGAATACCACAAAATCCAGTGGAAAACAATCTGCTTTAATTTTTATTTACAGTAAGGAAACATCATCTTTGTAGATAAGACAATGAAATGGAAAACGTCCATTACATTAAAAATGGTGAAAATAACCAATAGCACAAAAGTAATTATAAGGCAAATAATGGGGAGATTTAAGTTTTATTCTTAAAAATTCTGAACTCTTAGAAAACAGCTTTTTTCATTTTTTGAATTTATTTGACTGTCAATCGAGAGTATAGCCATAACTTAAAAACTGCAATTGTGTAAACTATTGGTCTATGATTAGTAACTATATTGCTATAAAAGCTAGATCGGGATGTTGGCGCAAAAATTTGATGTTTAATATACAACTTTATCAAACAATTTATCACCTTTATTAAACAATTTATCACCTTTTGGACTGATGAATTGTGATCACAAGGATGTTGAAAGCAGCTGAGTGTTAAGATCACCCCTTCTTTTGAAAATTATAAATGTGGCGCAAGCTGACCTCATTGATTGATATCTCATTGAGATTAGGTAACCCAGTAATATCATTAATCTATACCATACTGTGATAACTGGTTTATAGTTGGTAAGAAAATTTTAATACATGCACACGGACTGGATGCATGAAAAAAGAGATTATGATGGAATTATCTTATTAGGTAAAGCCAACAACGAGAGCAACTTCGTGTACCTTCTCAATTATTACGTCACCAATGTGGCCCAAGCGTACCAAAGTGAAGTCAACTTCAACTCAGACGACACAGCAATTCAGGTATTTTTAGATACTTTATTCCAGTTGTCAGTGGTAAGATGTCTACCAGGAGCCATCAATTCACTCTAACCAATTCCCACTGCGTTTATTCACTCAAGCTTGGGACCTGCAGACCAAGGTCAAAAATCTTGATCAAAAGGACTATTTGTAAAGACTGATTAAGCCGAAAGTGGTTTGTGAGGATACTTTAAAAGACCACAACTGGCCTGTAAGACTGGCCTCTAACATGTGGCTATTTTATCTGTGGAAAATAGATAATATTTATAGAGGGTCTGCTTTATAAACTCGAACTTCAGAAATCTTTTTAGCTGTAAGAATACTGGAGAGAGGTAAACTTTTTGCGTTAGTATATGAGGCTGATAATATTCATAAAGGAATAAGTGTTCGTTTTAAGCTGCTGCAAAAATGATAGAGCATTCAGCAAACTGTCTTTATTTTCTAAATAGTATTTCTGATGATTTTTTAATGGACAAAGTTTCAGCCAAACATTTTTTTGTGTCTGGTGTGTTTAGTCCTCACGGATGTACTTCATGTTCTCCAAGATGAAGAACTCAGCTGCCAGGATAGATGCAATGGACGGAGCCAGAGAGAAAGTAGACAGTCTGAAACTGGGAGATGAGACAGCCTTTGTGTACTCTGATGCCTTCCTCGTGTGGGAGGGTGACAAGGTCTGAAGTAACAGAAATTACTTGATTTTAATCTCATTTTTGTTCTCATAATGTTGGTATGTTCGTGTTTTCATTATTGCAGTAGAAAATTAAAATGTGTTGATAGATTCAGTAAAGATTCAACTGAAATTGGAAATTACAGTTCCTTAAACGCGTCGTTTTCGAGTCTTTTTTAAGTGATCTATCTGATCAGATGAAATGAGTCAAAAACGGAGAAAGACAATGCGCACAATGTTTTAAGAGCTGGTTTTTTTGCAAGAATATGAAGCAACCATAGTAAACTGCTCTTAAGAAACTGACCAATCAAAAAAGATGATACCTAGTTGTTTTTAAATGTTCAAATTAGAATATCGTGCAAGACTACCTTTTGTTAAGAATGTTGCAAGATGTTACAAAATGTGTTTCAGTCGATTAGTGAACTTCATTTTTTTTAAAACCTGTAAATGTTAATTTACGGTGCGGTAAATTTTACATGCTGGAAGTATATAAATCATTATTCTCTTTAAATGGGAACAACCTAAGGTTCGGTTTTCTAAACTAATCTTACAATTAAAGTCATTAGATGTATCTGTTTGAGTTCATAAATCTAAATGATAGTTGTTTAGGTGATTTACCTGGAGCTGTTCCGTAACATTGGGATGGCGTTCATTGTGGTGTTCTTGGTGTGTATGCTTCTGATCGCTAACATCGCCATGGTCCTCCTCGTGCTGTCATGTGTCGTGTTCACTCTCGTAAGTAGACTTACACGTTTCAAACATTATTCTCTGTAGTTGGTTTTTCACTTTTCAAAGAAGCATTAAAATGAATAGCCACACACACACACACTTCCAGACAGCAGAAGCTATCTATCGGAGGGATTTTATAATACTTTCAACAGGTTGGTGCAGTTACTATCAGTATTTGTAAATCGTTGATCTGCTGCAATTTAGGGAGTGACATGAATTTTTCAGCATAATTTCAGTAATACCGCTTCGTCTTAAATTTAAACTCGCCAAAAAGGGGAACCGAACCTCTCTTTCGTTTTAAAACGACGATACCAAAACTTTCTTATAAAAAACGACGATACCGAATCTCTCTTAAGTTTATAAAACGACGATACCTAATCTCTATTAAGTTTATAAAACGACGATACCGAATCTCTCTTAAGTTTATAAAACGACGATACCTAATCTCTCTTAAGTTTATAAAACGACGATACCGAATCTTTCTTATGTTAAATACGAAAAGCGAAAACAAGGATACCAACAAACAAATCATAGGAAATTTCTTTGTTTTTGGCTAGAAAAAAATGACGGTACCGACCGACGATTTCTCATGTTTAAAAACCAACAATTTCTCAACTGGGGGGGGGGAGCTAGGAAATGATTTATGGCTTCTCAGTTTGATTGCACCCAACTCACACAAAAAAGAGGGGAGTTTGAGATGGATGAACTGCCAATAATAATTGACATAATTATTGGACTTTGTTAAAGTTAACCAAGGCATTAAGAATAGAAGAATATTAATTTAGCAGGAGAATAGCCGAATAGAATAGAAATTTAGAATAGTACTTGCTATCTTCTCGCCTATTTGTTATAACCTGAATTTATGAAAGAAAATAGATCGTTGAGTACTTTTTGGAATGACAATTATGAAGCATTCTTGTGATAAAATTTGTAAAATTTAGCTCTGAACTGATCGCTCAAGCGTAGTTTAGCAGACCAACACATATAGTGTATTTTTTCCACATGAATGTAATTTATGGGAAAAAAAAACATCACGAATCTTTTCTCAGTTTGGGTTCCCATGACAAACCGACCTCTGATCAGACCAACTTCGAGCGCACACCTGCGCATCGTGGGCTCGATTCGATTAATCCTGGGTATCTATTTTTTTAAATGTTGATAGGTTGACGTGATTGGTCTGATCCACTTTTGGGGAGTGACTATCAACACAGTGTCCACTATCAATCTCATCCTGGCCATCGGACTGGCTGTAGATTACGCAGCACACATCGGACACGCTTTCATGGCTAACGCTGGATCACGCAAAAGTTAGTCATTTATTCACTCGGACACATTCGATGCTCAGCCTTCGTTCTATCAACAATCTATTTTTAATGTGTTAGTTTGTTAAGAATGCAACCCAGATGAAACATTGTAATTTTGTATGAAGCAATTTATCAACTGATAATAAAGGGTTTCTAACCTGCTCAATATATGGTGCCATAACTCAAGCCCACGTCAATAACCGGGTGCTTATCGCGTTTTAATCTTATAGGCTTCTGCGCAAAAAAATCCTAGTCACAGTAGATTTCAGGAAGATTCCTGCACGGCGTTGCAACGGAACAATCATTTCTGAACAAGGGCAAGGTGTCTATAGCATTTTCGTCAAGTTCTCGCCTCGCCCCCTTTTTAACGTGCCCTTTTTAATTTTCCAATAGCACTGTATCAATAATGTGCGTGGGACATTTCAGAGCGTGTGCGGGTGGCACTTGCAGAGATAGGTCCAGCGGTGATGAGTGGAGGCTTCAGCACATTCCTCGCCTTCTTCCCTCTTTGTGCATCCACTTCTTTCGTGTTTGAGACGTTCTTCAGGGTCAGTCATTTTTTAATAACTCTTTTTTGTTAATTGTTGCTAATTGTTCCGACCCCTCTTGAGGGGGGAGGAACTATATACTCAAATGGGTTTTTTTGTGTTCAGACAACTTTGGCCGATCGATATATTCATCGTAGGGAGTTGAGACTGGTATCATTAGAAAGCAAGCTTGTCCAGGGTAGAATATGGAATTAAAAAGATTTTTTTGGCTTTTGTTTTTTACAGTGAGTTATCGAGGTCAAAACTTTTGAGAAAATAGAGTGATTTCCGCTGATTTTAATCAAATTTTCCGGAATTTTTTTACTGAAATTTCGCTAATTTTGTTAAAATTTGATAAATTTTCAAAGAAGGTATTGTTGATTTTATTTTTAAAGACTTTTTCAGCTATTTTTATTTACTTTTTTGTCATAAATTCTGGCTCAATGTTTCAAAGTTCAGACTTTTTCTTCAAAAACAGCACGAAATAAATATCATTAGTCCACTTTGATAAAATTTGCAGGAAGTAAAAACCCAAACACCACGAAAATAATTTTTTTAGACTCGAAAAGATTCAATTTCTACCTCAATTTCCGTTGCGAGTGATCCGTAATTAAAACATTGCCGTTTTCTGCTAACTTTCTCATTTGTTATCATAAACGCAGCATTCATTTTTGATTTTTAACTAAAAATATCTATAACTATAACATTTGAAAAATTAAGTGTTCTTCTTAATGGACGAACAGCAGTAGCAGAGCTAATTTTGGACCAATCCTGGACTGTTACAATCCGAAAATAATTGGGCTTGTAATCAGTCGAGCTTGTAAATGAACTTTTTTTCATAGATTAATTAAACAACAGAACATTTCTCATCAAAGCTCACTAATGACGGGTACAATTTGCTTCCCAATTAGCACAAAATTATTATATCTATTTTTTTTACTAGAAAGCTTGTGGTCGTTTTGACTTTTATAAATATTTGATTTTTACATAATTATTAGCTTATTGAACTTTGCCTCCAGTGTTCTCTTAATTTGGCCAACTTGTAATTTAGTGTCAGCCACAAAAGAATGCTTCTTCTTTTTACTGAATTCAAGTTCAATCTTTATTGCGGTTATACAGCTTAAGTTTTAGTTTTCTGGCTTTGATACTACTAGAATTCACAATTTTCTTATATTTTCTGATTTTTGCCCAATTTTCCACGTTTTCTAATTTTGTCAAATTATCAGGTTTTTGACAGTTCATTTATCACTTTATTGCCTTCAAAATAGGACACAACTGATAATATTCAAATCCCTTAACGGCTTCGACAATACTTTCTCCAAGAATTTAATTGCACTTTTTAATTTCGTCTTTAACTGTCGTTCCTACTTTGTCTTTTAAGCCGTATGAAATTTCCTTTAAAGTTAACGGGTTTCTTTGGATTTTCATGGAAAAATATATGGTACGATATTCTGATATAAGTAGAGATCTGATGGCTTTCATGACTTTGAAAACAATTGTTTTCTAAAATTAAAAAAAAAAATCTTTTTAAACTTCGCAATTTTTATACTTATTTATCTCTTTGTTACCTAGTCTCGTCAATTACAGGCCAAATATGACAATTTTTTTGTCAAGGGAAAGTGCCAGAGGGACGAGTGTCACAAAATTGAAGGATTTTAAAGAATTTGTTATGACTATACTGGCTTCGACAGGGGTTTTTCACAAAAAAGTAAGATTATTTTTGATTTTGTCATCTTTTACGTTCTTTTTTTGTGGACGTAAGATATATTCTGGATAAATGCAGGTCTCATGGGTTTACTTTGGAAAAATAAAGGAACCTATTTTTTATTATTTATTTCATTTTGTAATTAATGGCTTTCCTGTCTTTGGAAGTAATTTGTTTTCGAAAAAAGTATCAATTATTACATAATTTTGCTCTTTTCTCCTTTTGTGTACTTGTTACCTGGTCTCAGTAATGAGAGTTCACATAATACCTTATCGGTGTTCGAAGATGGTGCAATTGAAATTATTTTGAGGAACAAAGTATGGCTTTACGGCTGCAAAAGCGTTTTCTGTCAATATTTAACTGGTTTTTTGTTTGTTGTCTATTTATTGTTCTTTTTATGACCGCATAAAAATTGAATACTGACAATTCTTAATTCCAACTTTTAGAAAAACCGATATCCGTAACCTATGGGATATTTTAGTTGATTTCTAATAGTTTTCATTACTTTTGAACTAATTTTTTTCAAAAGAAAAAGTAAGCGAAATTTCAAATTTACTGTTTTTGTATAGTTGTTACCAAGCCTTATAGTGGACTGTTCCCGCATTTTTTTGTGTAAATTACCAGTTTTTTTGTTGAATTTCAGTTTTATCTGACGCTATTTTGACTTTTTAAATTTTGGTTTTTAAAACGGACATAAACTTTTGTTGAAATTAATGTTTGTTGTTGTTGTTTGATTTTGCTGTTTGTCCTGACTCGCTTTCTTAATATTGGCATATCTCATCAATCTAATGCATCATGTTTTACTCCACTGAGTTAATTGCTTTGGAGGCTACCTCTTCGTTCATACACCACGTTTTTTTGGAAAATACTTGAATTTTTGGGGTTTTCTATCTGTTCCTCATTTGGTTGCATTAGTCCGCTTTGATAAAGTTTGCAGGAAGTGAAAACCCAAACACCACAAAAATAATCTTTTAAGACTCAAAAAGAGGCAATTTCTACCTCAATTTTCGTTGCGAGTGCTCCGTAATAAAAACATTGCCATTTTCTGCTAACTTTCTCATTTGTTATCATAAACGCAGCATTCATTTTTGATTTTTTAACTGAAAAAAATCTATAACTATAACATTTGAAAAATTAAGTGTTCTTCTTAATGGACGAACAGCAGTAGCAGAGCTAATTTTGGACCAATCCTGGACTGTTACAATCCGAAAATAATTGGGCTTGTAATCAGTCGAGCTTGTAAATGAACTTTTTTTTCATATATTAATTAAACAACAGAACATTTCTCATCAAAGCTCACTAATGATGGGTACAATTTGCTTCCCAATTAAGCACAAAATTATTATATCTATTTTTTTACTAGAAAGCTTATGGTCGTTTTGACTTTTATAAATATTTGATTTTTATATAATTATTAGCTTATTGAACTTTGCCTCCAGTGTTCTCTTAATTTAGCCAACTTGTAACTTAATGTCAGCCACAAAAGAATGCTTCTTCTTTTTAATGAATTCAAGTTCAATCTTTATTGCGGTTATACAGCTTAAGTTTTAGTTTTCTGGCTTTGATACTACTAGAATTCACAATTTTCTTATATTTTCTGATTTTTGCCCAATTTTTCACGTTTTCTAATTTTGTCAAATTATCAGGTTTTTGACAGTTCATTTATCACTTTATTGGCCTTCAAAATAGGACACAACTGATAATATTCAAATCCCTTAACGACTTCGACAATACTTTCTCCAAGAATTTAATTGCACTTTTTAATTTTGTCTTCAACTGTCGTTCTTACTTTGTCTTTTAAGCCGTATGAAATTTCCTGTAAAGCTAAACGGTTTCTTTGGATTTTCATGGAAAAATATATGGTACGATATTCTGAAATAAGTAGAGATCTGATGGCTTTCATGACTTTGAAAACAATTGTTTTCTAAAATAAAAAAAAAAAACATTTTTAAACTTCGCAATTTTCATACTCTTTTATCTGTTTGTTACCTAGTCTCGTCAATTACAGGCCAAATATGACAATTTTTTGTCAATGGACAATTGCCAGAGAGACGAGTGTCATAAAATTGAAGTTTTTAAAAGAATTTGTTATGACTATACTGGCTTCGACAGGGGTTTTTCACAAAAAAAGTAAGATTATTTTTGATTTTGTCATCTTTTACGTTCTTTTTGTGGACGTAAGATATATTCTGGATAAATGCAGGTCTCATGGGTTTCTTTGGAAAAATAAAGGAACCTATTTTTAATTATTTATTTCATTTTGTAATTAATGGCTTTCCTGTCTTTGGAAGTAATTTGTTTTCGAAAAAAAGTAACAATTATTACATAATTTTGCTCTTTTCTCCTTTGTGTACTTGTTACCTGGTTTCAGTAATGAGAGTTCACATAATACCTTATCGGTGTTCGAAGATGGTGCAATTGAAATTATTTTGAGGAACAAAGTATGGCTTTACGGCTGCAAAAGCGTTTTCTGTCAATATTTAACCGGTTTTTTGTTTGTTGTCTATTTGTTGTTCTTTTCATGACCGCATATAAATTGAATACTGACAATTCTTAATTCCCACCTTTAGAAAAACTGATAACCGTAACCTACGGAATATTTTAGTTGATTTCTAATAGTTTTCAATACTTTGAAACTAATTGTTTTCAAAAGAAAAAATAAGCGAAATTTCAAATTTACTGTTTTTGTATAGTTGTTACCAAGCCTTATAGTGGACTGTTCCCGTATTTTTTCTTGTAAATTACCAGTTATTTTGTTGAATTTCAGTTTTATCTGACGCTATTTTGACTTTTTAAGTTTTGGTTTTTAAAACGGACATAAACTTTTGATGAAATTAATGTTTGTTGTTGTTGTTTGGTTTTGCTGTTCGTCCTGACTCGCTTTCTTAATATTGGCATATCTCATCAATATAATGCATCATGTTTTACTCCACTGAGTTAATTGCTTTGGAGGCTATCTTTTCGTTCATACACCACGTTTTTTTGGAAAATACTTGAATTTTTGGGGTTTTCTATCTGTTCCTCATTTGGTAGACAATTATGCCAAAAATGTGAATCAGCGGTGTCGGAACCTTATGTGCGATCGCACATTACCGAGCCTCCTTATTCTTGTTTTTAAAACTCAAATCCCACAACCCAAAACAATGTCTTGGTATGATCCAGGAAGTACTTCCTTCTTATCTTAACAAGTTCTTATTTCTTGAATTTATTGCAAACAACTTAGTAGTTAGTACAAATGTTAACATTTTCTTGGAAAGAATCTTGTCACGATTTTCAAGGTTTTATTATATTCTTATCAAAGTGTTTCAAGTTTAGTTTCACTGCATGGGCACACACAACTGTAGTGGCTTTTAATATTGTGTCTAATATATCCTTTCATTACAACTATAAACAATTTCTGCATTTTTTTTGCAATTATGGCGATTTTTAATTTGTTTTGTGCTTTTGGCGGACAAAAAAGATTATCACCTCTGCTTACTTCGCATCTCGGCTAATCGGCTATCTTGCACATATCCCCTGAATATATAAGAGTAGATACGTTAAAAACAATCTCTTCATTCGTTTGATTGATATCATGTTAATGTCAATTGCTCATCTGTCATGCAAGTGGCAATTTTGGCAACATCTGTTTTAATTTAGACTGCTCCAAAAGTCATTATGATGATCAAAACTTTGGCTTTGAAGCGATAATTTGACTTTGGAAACAGAAGGAATGAGTCTCAAGTTCGGTACAGGAAAACGAATGAAAATTTGACCATTAGACATAGCCGCATGCACTGTGTCAATAGATGCGGTCAACAAATGAAGAAATCTACATGCAAAATTTAGACAAATTAAACTAAAATACGTTACAAAATATAATAAAAGTTTTCTCAGTTAATTTTTATCATTATAGAGCATGATTTTATTTGAATTGTCAATTTTTTCTGTCGTGTTTACCATTTCAGATTTTCTTCCTTGTGTGTGTTCTGGGATTGTTCCATGGTCTCATTTACCTGCCAGTAATGATGAGTTGGCTCGGCCCCACCCCATACGCAACTGCCCATTCAGACAACAAACACGGGGGAGGAGGGGGAGGCCACGGGGGTGACACTGGACGAGGAGCGGTAGCCCAGTCGCCGCAGGTAAACAAAGAGTCGCAATGGACTAACGTGGTAGGCCATCACCTCATGCTTCGCTTCCCTTTCTTATGTCTATGTCTCTTCCTAACTGTGCAAAGATATATCAATGATTAATTATCTCTGGTGACGCCGAGTTTCAATGACAATGGCGCGTGAAACAATTAGGCTGGGTCTAAAGAAAAGATTTTGGGTCAAGTTTTCTAGGGTCCGCGACCATGTAATTAAAGTTATTGGGCCCTGCTGGGCTTCATTTGCACGAATTCTATTTTCACTGACGAAGACTTCAATTGCGCGAATTAGAATTTCCCTGATGATATTATCAATTGAATTTGTGTGAATCCGAAAATCGTTGATAATGACGTCATTTTGTAAGATTCTGAAATTGGGAGACGATCGCGTCATTTGCGAGAATGAGAAATCCAGCGACATTAATAATGCAGCAATGGGTCAAAGGAAGCAAAGAAACATCCCGTGTTAACAAAAAGTTTTAATCATAGAACTTTCATGTTATCGACCACTGACTTCATCAAAAAAGTTTTAGAAGATTGGTAAAACTACAACTTTGCCATAAATGAATCGTCGTTCAATATGTCTCTGCATAGTCGCGTTTCATGATTCACACGTCCTATTATTGTTCTTTTTCCTCTGTTCTGTTCCCTTTGTGAAAGAGGATGGCATCACAATAGTAAACTTAAGGGAAATACTTTCCTAAAACCAGCGATTTAATTGGCCCTGTTTTTGTGCGCTGAACTTCTAGTTATCTCTAGTTTTTTGTAGAAATAAGGCCACGATCTCGCTCTGTCGCTCTATCTGTTCCGGTTGACTTCCGTTAGTGGACTGAAATAAGCAAACAGAAATTTTAATTGATTTATCAACTTCGATTTTCATATTTCCATATTGGTTTACATGTTTTACTTTTTGACAGATCTCCTTGTCTCGAAACTTTTGTCAATTAATTTTATGATAAATACTTTTAGGAAACACTTAAGATTTCAAAAAACTGATAAGACATCAAAAACAGCAAAGCTGAGAGGAAACAACATCTGTTTTATGCCATAGCTATTTGAGCTCCACTGATCTTTCAAATAGCCGCCAAGGCATTGGCTAAAATTATTCCTAAATTTGACTGACAATAAAGGCGTTTAATGGAAAAATAATGAGTTGAATTTGCTAATCAAACTTGATTAATAGTTGAATGGTTATATTCATAACCAAGATTGGTTTTGTATACAAAAATTAGAAAGAAGCTTCCTTAATCCAAATTTTGGGCCAAGCAATTCGGCGTCATTTCATTTCAATTCTACTTATATTATCTTATTTTTCTATTAGGGTTCTGCCTCTACGAAGCTCTAACCTAAACACACGTAAGTGTACCTTTTTTAATTATTGACGAAAGAACACTTGCTATCCGCTTGTACGTTTTAATGTTTGTGTGCCGCTCATTGACCTTGCATGAAAAACATGGCTGCAATGGTATTGGGTGGCTTTCTTGATCAGATCATTGGTGCTATTGAGTGAGAGCTATGTTATCGGGTAAGCATTTCAAAATCTAAAGCTTATAAAAAGAAAAAAGGCCTGCGTTGATTTGTTTTATTTGTGGCCGCCTCGTGCGCGATACTAGAGCATATAGCATTGTAATCCGCGAAATGCAAAAGAAGAATCAGCGAAATAAAAATGAAAACCGGAAGATCGCTTCTTAAGTCCTTTGTGATTTTTTTCGATCCAACAAAACAAAACTTAACTGTGGAAGTGTCTTTATGTTTTTATGTGAATCAAGCTTCGGACAAAGTTTATTCTTTATGTTCGGCTGCTGTCGTCAAAATTACTTTATTTCGCAGAACATGTTTAATATCGGGAATATTAATTCCATAACAAAAGCCAGTTTTCAAATTCTTGAAAAAAAACTTATAAAAAAATTTAGTTACAAAAATTGTAACTGAGATTTTACTAACGAAGTTTATTCGTTTTTTCAAGCGCATTTGTCAAAAAGGCTAAAAATGTGCTAGTAATTCAGCAAATTTGCTCATTCTTGCAAAATTCCAGAAAATTTGTCTGAAGCAAAAGGAATACAATTTAAGTAGCGTTCCTAGATTAATCGCACACCTCTTTCGAGCACTCTCAAAAATGGTCCCAGAGCTTTTTAGCACCGAACCATCAGTACCAATAATTTTTTTCAATGCAATGTTTTGACAAACTAGTAATAAATTAGCTCTAATCGTTGTTTGTATAGCCTAACAAGAGGTGGGACTGCATACAAAGGTTGACGTATAGCATAGTCAACGTTTATAGTTGCCCTTTATAGATATTTGTCCAAGTTTTTGGGGTGTTCTCTCCCCCCCCCCCAAAGTTTTCTGGGGCGGTTTGCCTGTGAAAACAACTGAAACTATTCCCCGACGCCCATTTTTATGCAATTCTCAAGATGACAAAAAACAAAAAAGCGAAACCTAATGCGCATAGATTTTCCCTGCGGATCATGTCAGAAAAATTGTGATAGCTTTTGTGTACAGTGTTCAAACTGCAAAACGTGGTTTCATGATTCGTGCTCAAATTTACCAAACAGCATTTTGGCAGTTTTGGGAAAAATTAAGGGCATAAGTTGGTCTTGTGAAAATTGCGAGCAAAAAGGTCAGCTTCCAGTAACAAAAGCCGATATTGATTCTTTGTCGGATAATATTCATTCACTTAATACACAAATTCAACAAGAATTGTCTGAAATCAGAAATGATATTTACCAATTGAAACAAAACTCTTGCGAAGCTAAAATTGAGCAGCTTCAAAATGAAATCAAAGACTTAAAGAGCAGCGTGGGTTCTCTGAAGCAAAATAGCCAACCAAAACCTCAATATAATCAACAATCGGAAAACCACATGAGCGACAAATTAATAATTTTTGGAATACAGGAGAATCAAGACCAGATTTCGAGAATTGAAGCAATGAATACAGACAAAAAACAAGTAGTATCTATTTTCGAACAAATAATGGGACTGAAAGATGTCGTAATTCATGACTGCTTCAGATTAGGGAAACTCGTTAACGAGAAGAACAGGCCTGTTGTAGTGAAAATTGATAATGCGTGGACTTTCAGAACGATCTTCTTATCTGTTTCAAAGTTAAAAGGTTCGGGATTTGTCATAAAAAAATTTCTCTCCGTTGAGGACTACAAAAAGGAAAAAACACTATATCAGCGGAAGACAAATCTGATAAACAATTTTGGCTACGAAAAACACAGTTTCTCCATTAAAGGTCAAGAGTTATTTTATAAGGGAAAAGTTATCGCTGAAAATTTTAACCCGAATAGTATGCAATCCTCTACAGATCAAAACGTCCATACGTCCTGACTACCAGCCATCAAAATCTCGTCCTTAAACTGTAGATCCTTGCTGAATATTAATCGAAGAATTAGCCTTGATATTCATCTCAAAGTTCATAAACCCGATATTATCTGTCTGAGTGAAACGTGGTTTGATTCGAGAGTTGATGACACATGTGTCTTCATTTCAAACTTTTATAGCGTAGTTAGTAGAATTGATCGATGTAATGGTAGCCATGGAGGAGTTGTTATTGGTATGAAAACAGAAATTAATGTTCACAGTGAAACAATCCAAGCTAAATCTCCTGTTGACTTTGCAACTTCGGCTCTCTTTTGCAATTTAGAGCAGGCAATAATTGTTATAAATGTTTACAATCCACCTCATGAATCGCCCTATCGCTTAGAAGTAAAATTGTTTGATACTTACTTACACGAAATTATTAGTTCGGCTCATGAAAAAGTTCTTAAAAACAATTTAGATCTCATCAATGTGCTCATAGTAGGTGATGTAAACCTTCCTGGAATTGATTGGAGTCTCCTGAGCAGTAATAATGCCTATGAAAAAATATTTTGCCAGGTTTTTCGGAAATACGGATTTTGCTCTCTCATAGAGGACAAAAACGTTAAAAATGATTGCTTTCTTGCGGTTTTCCCTGACACTATTTCTTTTGCTCATATCCATGCAACGTTTTCAGATCACCCAATGATTAGCGCTGAAGTAAATTTTTCTAGCAGCCAGGTTGAGAAATCAAAATCAGTTTATTCTTTCCGAAAAGCGAATCTTCCCAAAATTGCTGAAAGATTCAGTTACTTTGATGCCTCAGCTGGAGATATAAACCACACACTTCAACATTTTTATGATGAAATCAACTTTTGCTGTATGGCTTTTATTCCTCGGAAAACGAGAAGGCGAAGGGAAGCTCCTTACTACTTTTCGTCTCATTCCATTCACGCAGAAAATGTTCTAAATACAGCTCGACGACGTCAAAAAGGTAAGAACATAATTGAAAGGCTTGAAAAGAATTTAGCTGATTCACTTGAACTAGATAAGACAGTATATCTGAACTCTTTCGCAGGTTTAACTCTGACAGAAATTTTTCAAAATCTTAAGAGCTTTCGTCGTATTCCTGATCTTTCCACTAAGATGAAGTTTGCTGGAAACAGTATTTCTGGACCGTTGAAAATTGCCAATGCTTTCAATCAACATTTTGCATCTGTTTTCAGAGAGGATACGAGCCCTCTTTCAGTGCCACTCGCTTCAGCAGACCCCACAATTTGTCTAGAAGATATATATTTCACTAACAGTGAAGTAAAATCAATGATCTTTAGTTGTCATTCGGGTTCTGAGTCCTACGATAAATTGCAGCCAATCTTATTGAAAACGTTTTCACCTGCCATTGTCCCAGTTGTTACTGAGATATTTAACAAAATTATAATTCAGCAAGAATTTCCAAAGAACTGGAAGAAAGCAATAATTAAACCCCTGCATAAAAAAGAGTCGAGAATTGACATAGAAAATTACAGACCAGTGTCAATGTTGTGCGCGCTTTCCCTAATTTTCGAGAAATTACTGTATAGAAAATTTAGGGATCGTTTATGGAAAAATTTAGACAATCGCCAGCACGGTTTCAGGACCAAGCATTCTACTATCACTCAAATGATCCAGTATTGTGAAAAAATTTTTCGTTGTTTGAATGCTAAAGAGTCTTCTTTAAGCGTTTATCTCGATATTGCAAAAGCGTTCGATACAATTAATCACAATGCAATTTTGTTGAAGCTTACGCATTTTGGATTTGATAACCAATTTCTCAAGTTTTTTGCAGATTATTTGTCAAATAGAACGCAGTGCGTGTTTGTTAAAGATGATTATTCGTCAGAGTTAGCTGTTACGAGTGGTGGTCCACAGGGTTCAGTGTTTGCGGTTTTTATGTTTGCTGTGTACCTTAATGACCTTCCATCTCTAATGGAGAACAGCACATATCTTTTCGCCGATGACACAAAAATTATTGGAAGTCAAATGAATTTATTTTCACTACAAAATGATTTAAACAAAGCAATTAAATGGTCAAAAGAAAACAGAATGCAATTCAACAATGCAAAGTTTGAAGCTATATGTTTTGATGTAAAAAAGTTAGATCAGTGTAGTGTCCACTTGTATGCAGACGATACAGAAATTACATGCAAATCTTCGGTGAATGATCTTGGTGTAGTAATTACTAATAACTTGAAATGGGACAGTCATATCAATCAGCGGCTGTCAAAGGCACAACAAAAGCTTTTTTTCTTGAAGAGAAACGTTCCCTTTTCTACAAATACGAAAGTAAAAGTAAGTTTATACAAAAGTTACATTTTATCAATTCTCCTGTACGCGTCAAATGTATGGTTCTCGAATTGGCCAAATTGCAGAAAACTCGAAAAGATGCAAAGACGAGCGCTCAAGTGGGCTTTGAATAAGAAATTTTTTACAGATAGTGACTACAATCAGAGCCTCATTTACAACAATTTGTTGCCGATCAGTTTTCTTTTGGTTCGAAATGATCTTCTTATGCTGAACAAAATTTACAACTGTGATACTGCCCTTAAGTTTGATGATTATTGGAAAGTTTTCAAGGGACCACGCAGTAACCGTTCTGCAGCAAAACAATTTTTGAAGACCAATTTTAATTGGACGAAATCAGTCAAATTCGAAGAGTATTTTGTCTTGAGAGTTGTGAAATATGCAAATGTTCTCTCTCAGCGAAATGACATCTCAACTTTTGACTGGACATGTCCAACAGTGTTATTTCGGAAACAGCTGAACTCGCTGTTGAAATTAAAGGCTTTGAACTTTAAATACTATCAGTATCCTGTTAATTGGTCCTGTTTCTAATTAGTTAACAAAGTGATTCCCGCATCGCGGGTACCAAGTCAATTTAATAATAATAATAATAATATTGAACAGGGGGGTACTGAAACATTTCTGTTTCAATCATGGATTCTTTCAGATCTCAGAGTGAAATCTGATTGACGCAGAAAATGTCCTATACGACTTAGTCATATTTCAGAGCCTTTCAGAATATTGATATTGTAAGAGATTATAGTGTTGAACTCGAGTTTTTATTTGCCAATTTGTTTCCAGGGAGCTTTTTTTAAAAGATTTTATGACTGCCCTTGACCGATGATTTATCGGATTTGACCCCAAGATAACATGTGAAACCATTTTTTTAGTCGTTTAACGAGTTTTCTCACCTCCTTTGTTTGTGTGCTAATTTTTATGAAAAAAAAATAAGCTAAATGCACGCTACTAAATTTTTCTGGAAAATAGTATCAGAATGAGAGAATAAATAAAAATCAGTTTATAAGTTGTTTGTGAACGTTTTTTAACATTTTTTAATAAGCAGTTTTTTGGCGAAATTTCATAAGCACAATTTTTTCAACGCATTTTTAATGTATGGTTCCAGAAGGGGAAATAAGTTACTGCAAGCAAAATTAGTTTGAAAATTGTTCGCCAAATAGGTTCAGCTAGCCTAACATTGGTTTGCAATTATTGATAATGATTAATTAAAGTTCATTTGGGACGGTTAAAATTAGAATGGTTAAATTGGGTTAAAAAGAGGTTATGGGCACGTGCTTATCCCTGTTCTTAACCGTCATTGGTAAACCGAGGAGTTCATATTCAATTATTTGTCAATCGGGTTTTTTATACAATCCAAGAGAGCCTTGTTTGTAAGACATTTTTCAATCACTTTCCTCTTTCAAAACTGGATAAACAGGTAAGGCCCAGTAGGTATTAAGCTTTGTTTGAGGTACAAAGCTAGTTTAGATATTTTTTTTCAAATTCCTAGAGTAGTTCAGCTGCTGGGAAGGCCTAATTTAAGGTTAAAAGGTCATTTTGAGGGGTTTTTGAGCGCGAAACTGTTGCGATTTTTCACAATTTTCATCATTTTTCAATTTTTTGTTTAAAAAATCTTGATATTACGTTTGTGAATTTTTATCAAGGTCTTTTGCAAGATATAATTACTTTTTTATGGCCATATTACGAGCTTTATCTTTTTGTACTGCTTGCTTAAACGCGAAAATGGTACTAATTTTTGCTATTTTTTTCTAGTTTTTTTGAAAGTTTTCCATCCTTAATTTTCTTAAAAGCTCCTCTAGTGTTTGATAATGGGCTACTTCATAAGTTCGTTTTGCAATGGAAATGTTTTTGAAAAGTTTTCAACATTTTATTGTCACGACTTTGGCAATTTTTATGATAAAACTATTCAGTTTTCAAATTTCTGAAAAAATTTGTCTTTTGTTTAGTTTTTCCTGTCTCCGAGGCCAGGCAACCTCTTCGCGGGATTGATGATAAGTTACTGCTCTAATGGATGTTTTTCATCATTTATTTTTACGAATTTTTGCACTTTTCTTTTTTGATAAGATTTGAAACTTTTTAGTTTATCGGTTTTTGTGAGCCAATGGAACCTTTTAAGGCTTGAAATTGGTTTACTGGATAGCTTCTGGGGAAAATGAAATGGGTCTGAAGAATTTAATATTACAAAGTTTTAGAAATATTTACAATAAATTTGCGAGTGTTTTAAATTTTTTTCCAAATTTTTTGTCCTTTTCTTAGTTTATCGATCTTTACGGTCAAATGAAACTTTTTTAGGTTTTGAAAATGGGTTTCTGGACAGATTCTAGAGACAAAATGTGATTCTGAACATTTTAATATATTTATTTACTAACATTTCTTTAGGTTTGCATTTTTCAGTTTTTTTTTAAAAAAAGTTTGTCATATTTCTAGATATTTCTTTCTTTATTGGCCAATAAACGTCTTTCATGGCTGATTCGTGGGCTAATGTGAGATATAAATAGCCTAGATTTGACCTTCCTGGTAAAAATTTTAGGAGTTTTAGCAATGATTATATTTTTGTTTAGTTTGTTTGATTCTGGAATTGTTCATTTGATCTGCTGGTCAGGTACAGTAGTTCTAAGTTTTTCATTCAATTCTTTGGATTGTATTTCAAGATGCCGTACTATGTTTTTTTTTCATTTACTAGTTGCTACTATTAGTTGCTTTTACATTCAGAAATTAGAGAAGCTATTCACGAGAAAGTCTAGCAAAATGGATCATTTTGTTGTTAATGGCTTACTCGGTCTATGTAGTCAACCCGAAAAACATTGACCCAAAACTGATGGCTGTTACAAACTATAGTCACTGCTGTCCGTGAAAAGCTCAAAATTGTCAACAAAAACTGTTTAGTAAGTAAAGAGCATCAGATTACCTTTATTGTCATAATCACCATCACCGTCACTTCAATTATGGACATTTTTAGTAACTTATTTGAATTTTTGTATTGCAGATCAGTTTTAGCATTTGATTGAATTTTGTACTCAGGACGGTTTTCATTATAATTTTATGTCAGAGCCCAATCATCAAATTTTTTTAATGAAATTTTTGCCTGAATTGGAATTTAAAAAGCATTCTTTTCTCGTGATTCATTAATCATCAACAAAAAATTTTCTTTGGACCAATACATGTTTTGTCAAAAGCTATTATGCTTTAACTTTTTGAAAGCCTGAGTCTGCAGAAATTCTGCTTTCTTTTTCAATGATTTCTGAAGGTAATGCAAAATTACTAGAAACTATTAATAGAACAACTGGTTCTGAGTTCCGATTATCAAAATAACTGCTGAAATGTGAACAAAATTGGTCACTTTCAGAATGAAGTGGAAATGGGGCGCATGTTTGGAAGCGACAGTTCCTCTAAAAAGTCGTTTCTTTGGCAGCATCACTCGGCTGCAAATGGCACCAGAAAAGCTTCTGCTACTGGTGGGGGTGTTCGGGGTCGCTCATCTAGACCAGCCTCCCCGGGTCAGGTGGTGCCCGAGTGCCAAATAGTTCCCCCTTCTTCTAACACCGCAAATATTAGTGGGTTGCCTCCTGAGCCTGCGAGCCCTGAATACTTTATAAGTAACTCTCAGTAGATGTAATTAGGGGTCCAAAGTAGATAGATTTCAGTTTTCAGCGTAAAATTTCATGTGTGTAGAAACTCGTTAAAAAGACTAGTTTTTATAAACTGGTGGAAAAGGCTTAAACTCTGGGAAAAAAGACTAGTATTGGAGACTGCATTTTTGGATAAACATTTAAGTTAGTCTCAATGTTTCCTGATTAGCAAATTACAATATTTCTGCAAAAATATCTTATCCATTAAAATCTAGTGAAACCTTTGTTGGTCTACGCGATTAAATATTAGTTGGCAGAATTTTTGAGAGAATGATTATACAATGAGAAAGTGGACAAACGAACACTGCTTCTGGACTTAAACTCACCGTATTTCTTAGATACCCTGAGATTGGATGCATACTGTCCTCAGCCAACCCAACTTTTAATTAATAAATTTTTGAATGTACTTTAAAAAATGAAATCCTATGTTTTATTGGCGAAGTTGCAATGCTTTTTTGAAATCATTGGGGGGGGGGGGGGGGGGTACGATGGCAATAAGAACGTGTCCCGTAATAAGGGAATTAGAGTAAACAAAATATGCACTATGTAAAATATTGATTAATATATCATGCATGCTTCATTAGCATTCCGGTATCACGGTGTTTCGTTTTGATTTGCAATTATTTTTAGTTCAGTTTACCTGAACTGGTACCAATACCGTCCAGAAATATATCTATGCACCGTTCTAGAAAATTTACGTTATTCATGTTCTCATTGATTTGCTCTGATGTTCTGATTCCGCAACCCTAATTAAGAACTATTTCATTTACGTTTTATAACTGCACAAACGCATTCAACTTTCGCTACTCCGCACCATTCATCATTTTTACTTTTGCCCGCTATGCTTGCTACTTGCTGCTTTTGTCTAACTTTGACCTCAGCTTTTTTATGAACAAAGACCCGACAAAATTTCCAGGAAAAGTTTGTTTACTATTGAATCATTAGATTTAGTTCATTGATTATACGGATCTATTCTACCAAGCCCCCTCCTCAGTGTTTAGTCACAATTTACGTGTTGTTAAATGGCATGTTATAATGTTAAACCAAACACGTGCTCCTGGGGGCGAAAAATGTATGCCCTGGAGATATGACGAAGCAGAATAGATCCAATTACACTTATGACAGTTAGTTCGATGTTACTTAGTGCATGCTTTATGTTTTTCAAAGCTACCGTTTATTTTCATCTAACCAAATTTAGATGTTCTTATGAAGATAAAAGCTCTTAGGAGGGCTTGATAATGCAATAATAGTAAGTTTATGGAACCTGTTGCCATATCATAATTAACTTTATCTCAAGTTCGTGTACTTTATTAAATTTTAGAAAAGGTTCCTGATTAATAGCCGCCGTCAGCTTCTCAACTGCTATTACTTGGGCGCTCTCCTTTTTTAAAATTCGCTTTACCTTTTGATCACGTTTTTCTTTTTGCATGAGTCACAATTTTCACGCTTGACAATTTTCACGTGGTAAACATATAAAGCCCGGTCATTAAGTCATAGTACATTAGGTTATCAAAGTTCATTGAAGCGATTGCTAGCTGGCATTAGTATTATGCTTAAAAGCCTTCAGTTTAGAAGTTGAATTAGGTGTACTTTTAGAATCCAACTGAATATGAATAATCTACGCACCAAGTAAGAGCTTTTGGATTCTCAGAAAAAATTCTGTCAATTTTTATCTCTTAATATTTTTTTCTGTTTCAAAAACAATATGCGTCAAAGGTGTCAACGGCGGCTGTATT
>NC_134468.1:45357429-45506018 GCF_964194025.1 Convolutriloba macropyga | reverse complement strand
AACAACGTTTTCTATATGTCAAGAATTATCAAGATCTTATCAAGTTTTGCCAAGAAAAGTTCTTGACAGGTCTTGATAAGATCTTGTCAAGATCTTATCAAGGTGTTCCAAGAAATGTTTGTCTATCAAGATCTTGGCAAGATGTTTCAAGTTTTGCACGAGTTAACAAGATCTTGCATGTCATGGCAAGGTGTATCAAGTTTCGTTTCACTGGGTCAACTCTAATTTGTGCGCGGCCATGTTAATACGATAAAGAAAGAGGAAACTACCTTCCTACATCCACTCTGTCAGTTGTTTTATATGGTTGACCTCTCGAAGGGGGCAACCAAGAAATGTTTGTGGCCATCCTGCGTTTTCACGAGGCAATCATTAGTTGTCAATTAGTTAGTTTTTAATACCATTCTTTTGTTAACTAAAGCTCCTTTAGTACAGCTTAAATGGAAAAATGGAACTTGTGGTATTTTCAATATATATATATATATATATATATATATATATATATATATATATATATAAATATATATATATATATATATATATATATATATATATACATACATACATACATATATATATATATATATATATATATATATATTCATTATATATATATATATTCATTATATATATATATATATATATATATATATATATATATATATATATATATATATATATATATGCTCTCAATTAATTATCTACAGTATAGTAATACTATGCACCCAAAACTTACTTTGACTGTCTCAATCGCCTAAAAGCCAAGCCAAATATTATGCTCCATTGTGCAGGTAAACCCGAGGACGCGTGTGAGCTGGCAAAGAAGGCATTCGATGACGCGATTGCTGAGCTGGATACTGCGAGCGAGGAAACATACAAGGACTCCACCCTCATCCTGCAACTCCTGAGGGACAACCTCTCTCTGTGGACCACCGAACAGGACCAGGAAGGAGTCGACCAGGACTAGACACCACCACACCACCACTGCACCAAAACAACGAACAAACAAATATACAAAGAAGGCTATTTTAACCTCACTCAGCGTCAGAACCAAACACCTCAACCAAACATTCGAAAACCAAAAATCCAATAACATCAGGAAATGAACGCACCAACATTATTGGAAAACAATAAACCCTTTGATATATTGGAAAAGTAAAGACTTGGGAGCAGTCTTAATTTAGTATTTTTCATATTTGCGATGCTTGGATGTTGAGTTGGTTAATTTTTGACAGACATTGTTATATTGTTGTTCGTTCGGGAAGTTTTCTCTGTGATACAATTTTTCATAAGTCTATGCTGTACCATCATTTAACAATTTATAATTTCAATTTATAAGAGAATTGATAAATAAAACCTTGTTTTAGATACCTCTACTCATTCATGATATCTCAGACCAAGAACCGATATGTTAAGACTGAAATGATTGCGCCAGGAGCGTCGTGTGCTCGAAATTAGGCGGCGTGCAAATATGAATGAACAGCCTGGAATTCAAAAAAGTGCAAGAAGTACAAAAGTTTATAGCTGATTTTGGCATTCAGATTGTGCACTCAAGTGCAGGTTTTCTAAGAAGAAAAGCTTGACTCACTCGAGTCAAAAAGTTGCACAACTTCTAATGAGAAAAAAACTGCCGATTTTGTGAAAAATCATGCTATAATTCCTGGACTAATTCCATCAATTTCAGCCGGAAAGTTTATTGACCATGTTTTTAATATATATGTACTGACCATTAAAGCCATACACCCTTACCATGACCTCAAAGTATCTATGCAAGAAAAAAAGTAAGTTATGAGAAGCTTCTGTTAAAACTATGAAAATGGAGATCAATATAGGTGTGAACGCACAAAAGTCTGGACATGCACACATTTGAACGAAGGAGGAACGCACGAAAAGTTTTGACGACAGGGAGGTTTGTATATAAGAAGATGAGACTATATGGACATAGGGAAGTTCACTCTGGAGCAGTCTGGATAAGCCAACTTTTGGTCGGGGGATGCTTGTATGCTTTAGGTGACAAAAAAGTTGTCATGATTGCGACACTCGAACATAGCATTGACTAGCATAAAAAAGAGAACTGAAAATAGATTTTGGTTCCAGTGTAACACGGATCGAGGAACTTTGTAAAAGAAAATTATGACGCAGTTTTGATGAGAATCCAGCGGATTTCTTGCATAGTTCTACCTCATTTCAGAGCATTATTTTTCATAAGTCTATGCTGTACTATCATTTAACAATTTATAATTTCAATTTATAAGAGAACTGATAAATAAAATCTTGATTTGAATTTCTCTACTCGTTTATGTTATCCCAGGCTCAGATCTCAGACCAAGAATCGATATGTCCAGATTGTAATGATCGCAGCAGGAGCAAAGCGCGTTGAAATTTAAGTGGTGTGCAAAAGTGAAAGAAAACGTAAAGCATGGAATTAAAAAAAAACGTAAAATAATACGAACGTTTACGCCTGTTTTTGACATTCAGAGCGATTAATAAGTAATGTGCGTATGGTAGCTGCCGCACCACTGGGGTGCGAGTTTGCAGCTACCATATACACATTACTCTACTCCCTTCATATTATTTAAAAACTATTATCTCTTGTCTCACTTAGTGCAATCATTTCAGAGCATTATTATTTACGAATTTTAAGCTAGTTTTTTTTGTTGAAATATTCAGCGCTTTTCTATCAAAGTACGGAGCAGATACTGCATTTCTAACATAAATGATGCATTAGCAAAAAATGATAGCAAAAAATTTAGTTTGAAATTGCGGCTTCGATTTTGAGAACTTTTCGGGATATTTGGTCATTACTCTGAAAAAACTTTTTCCTCCATAATGGATAAAATAGATCTAATAAATTGAGCTTTAGCTCAGGCTTTATTAGAAAATTAACATTCTAAGATTTGCAAACAAAGAAAGTTTTGATTACATTGACTTACAAAGCTTGCGCTCCAGAAAGTTAATTTTTTCAGAATCATGTCTGAAATTCAAATGAAAGATCGCATTTATTATCCATCAATGTCTCAAATTAACAAAATCATTATATTAAATTTTTTGAAGCATCTCAATCTGGGTTTATATTTTGAGAAAAAGCCGTTGAATGACGAACACGTTCGCAGAAGACGAACACGTTCGCAAAATTCCTTGAGAGCCCGATACTTCTTAGCGCCGCAAGAGCCTGAGATGATAGATTTGAGACGGGGCCTTGTATAAAAGTATATCGTGTAGTCATGTCTCGCAGGACTCTTCCCGTTGAAAATGTCCCCAATGAGCGCAAGATGGCCTTACTGATTCGAAATTAAAAAAAAGTAACGGATGAGATATCTAGACCAGTATATGAACTCCAATGTTTAGTAGCGATTCGGCTAGACTCCAATTTAAGTCTTTAGTGAACTGTGATTAGGCTGAAAACACTTGCTTGTGAAAGCAAGAAACGAAAGCAAGATTAGTATGGTTTGGGAGTATCGCTGCACTATTTGACTGAAAGTTGTTGAGTAGTGGGAGAGAAAACCGTGTGTGTGCACTGCGCTCAATTTGTATCTGAAATGAAAAAAATTTAGTAGTACATACGGTGCAAGGTGCATACTATACAAGGTAGAAGTTGCATAGTAAGCATCGAGGTAGATATTGTAAAAGCCATTGAATTTTCTTCACAGAGTTGTGTTTCAACTGTTATTGACCATCCAAAATCATATATAGTGGCTTTATTACGAAACTATGATCCTCAAAGAGTTGGACCCGAGATAATCTTCGCACCATTGCCCTGGTCTTCATGATTTGAAAACCGTCCTCTCGGGGTCTGATTATTAAGTAATGTGTATATGGTAGCTGCTACAACACTGGGGTGTGAGATTGCAGCTACCTTCATATATTTTTTATAACTATCATTCCTTGTTTCACTTAGTGCAATCCGCTAAAATCGAGTTAAGTTGATAATTATCCATCATCAGACGGTAGTTTGGATTCAATCCCCTCTGAATTCAGTGGTTAAATCCCAGATGCTAGTATAACTAGTGAGAGCGTGCAAAAAGCACAAAAAACTGATTTGCGAAAATAAAATTGAACAAAAAATACCAGCTTAACCAAAACAACTTTATTAAAATTTTTTCTGAAACTGCCTCCCAGATTTGAAATTCAAACACAAAAAAACATGAACTACCCTTTTTGAATCACGCTTTTTCATGCTGAGAAAAAAACATAAACATTTCTCTAAAATACTCTTATTTCAATAATTCTCTATATTTTATTGATTTTATAAACAAAATCAATAACAAAATCTAAATCAGTTACGATAAAATACAAAAAACCATTAAAATCTGTAATACCCAAATCATCAGTTGTATTTATGATTATTCCATGTTTCTTATTTGTTTCTACATGAAGTTTATTGATTTGAATAGTTTAATTAGTTACATATTCAGTTTATTCATTCTCCTAATCATCTATAGTAATTTGATTTTCTATAATACCTTTAGTTATTCCTATATGTTTTTCTAGTTCTCCACCTTTAACAGTTGTATATCAAAAAACTTTTATTTTGAGGAAACAAGTTTCCTTAACTGCATCTTGAGGTAATTCATCTTTCATTTTGCCTGGCTCACTATTACTCAATTTATCTTTTAACTTACCCATTTCATTTCCAATAGTACTATCTAAGGCAACAATAATGTTTTTAAATATATTATCAATGGATGTAGAATGATGACTACAATCTAAATGTTTCTCAAAGTAATCATATGCAGCTGTGTACATAAATAGTTTAGCTTTCTTTAATATAACAAAACCAATTTAATTAAGCGTCTCTATTTTTACATTACCTCTTGGTTTATCTACAGCACTTAAGTGTCCATCAAACATTATTTTCGCTCCTGATTTAACCTATTTTTTAAAATCATCTACAAGCTCAATATCCTGTATATTGTATACATCCTCTATCATCTTTCCATAGAACACATTTTTAATTAACTTGAAGAATACATTGCCAAATTTATTTGGTGATGTATTTAGCTTCTTTTCTCTTCTTAATTTTAAACTCCGTATAAATTCTCACCTCTTCAGTCTGGGTAAACTCAATCATTTTTTATATCTAATATCTTCTTTCTATGACAGACGAATGAAGTGAAATAAAAGCCAAATACTTTAGTTTTTTCTTTTTACCGGTATATTTAGTATTTACTTTTTTTATTACATTTCACATAACCATCACCAGCACAGAAGAGAAGCCACCTCTATTGCCGCATTATATTGTATCATGAATATTAACGGTTTCTTCTTTACAATTCTAACACCATTCTATTTTAATCCGCATAACCAAGTTAAACCAGGAGTAAAATAATTATGACAAGGATCTATTTCATTAAAATTGTTTACACTGGTCTCTAAATTTTTCAAATGCATCTGTTTCTAATAAAAGATGAGTCTTAAGATGAACCAACAGTGAATCTGCCATTCTTTTACATCCTGTATCCTTCAAATTCTTCGACGCTCGTTCATATTCCTCATCTGTAATTCCCTTTTGTTTTAGTTTAGAATAAAGTTGCTCTTTGGGTGGTACAGATGTCGCATTATGTTTATCTATACTATCTAGCCGTTCATATAGCAACCTTATCTTCTTTTTCATATCTTTCATCCACACTTTTTCGGCATCAAACACTCTTCATCTTTCAAGGTTTCAGAGGTTTTATCTAATCCAACAGGATGAAAAAGTCTAAATATATCTAATGACTTAGATTAAATCAAATCAATACTAATACAGTTCTCATCTGGTTTAGCCAACACGTTTAATCTAATGTTATTTGCAGGTTGTGCTATAAAAAGATGATTATCAATTTATAGATAAATTGTAAGCTTATAATGGCAAAAATGTACTCTTTGCTAGAAGGTTACGTTTATTTTGTGCATAACCTCTAAATACGTCAATTGATTGATCGTGATCTTCAACACAATCATTACCCCACTCTTCTCCACAATACGAACAGTTAGCTGTTATTGGAATTAAAGTTTCTTCTTTGAGTATGAAGTTCATTGTAAATATATTTCAAAATAATTTAAAATAATAATCAACTCCACTTACAAACCAATCAACAGAATCACCACCAACATGATTTTCTGATTTATTTTTAATAGATCCCAATAATCACATTAAATTGATAGTGCACAAGCAACAAGAATATGTTCATCATCTTTGATTGTACATTGTAAATCATATATCATCATGAAAGGTACTCTGTTTTTAAAGTGGAACTTATCAAGCTTTAGATAATCATCATTATGTAATGTTCTTCTAACCAGGTCTGTACACCATCAGACCACATATCTAAATGTTTATTTAATGCATCCGAAGCTCAAAAAGACGGTCAATTTTTCATTCACAGATAACACTCATGATAAGATGTTCTTAGGAAACATGTATATTTGAGCATAACAGATAATATCATTTACAAAATATTATACAAATTTTGGATCAGTTTTATATTTATTTAGACTAAATATTTTAAACTGTACCAAATCTTAATTCAGTTCTTGTATCTTTGTCAGTTCATTATTATCATATGGCCCATTACGCGGAAGTTTTATCCCATCAATAAACACTTGTTTATTATAATTACGGACTCTTGTGGGATGATCTTCTGCAGGATGTAGATAAGAAGTTCTACACCAAATGAAACAATTTTCATCAGCAATCTGTACATTAAGCAAATATCCAGGCTGAGAACAAATATCCTGTCATGAAGTTTTCACGCTGAGAAAAATATATATGCATTTCTTTAAAATAACTGTTATTTCAAAAATTCTCTATATTTTATTAATTTTATCAACAAAAACAATAGCACAATCTAAATCAATTACGATAAAAAATTTTAAAAAACCTTAAAAGCTATAATACCCATATTATCAAATATACCTATGACCAGTCTATATTGCTTTTCGGTTTCTACATGATGTTTATTACCTTGAATAGCATAATTAATTACATATTTACTTTGTTCATTCTTCTAATCAACTATAGTATTTTGGTTTTCTATAATAGCTTTAGTTATTCCTTTAGGTTTTTTTTTACTTCTTCACCTTTAACAGTTGTATAACAATCAGCTTTTGCTTTAAGGAAACAATCATCTTTGATTGCATCATGAGGTAATTCATCTTTCGTTTTCCCTGGCTCACTATTACTCAATATATCTTTTAAATTCTTCATTGCATCTTCTATGGTACTATCTAAGGCAAAATCTGTTTATAAATATACTATCAACGTATAAGGATGACAATTACAATCTATTTTTTTCTCAAAGTAATCCTTTATATCTGTGTACATATATCAAAACCAGTTTAAATAAGCTTCTCTAATTTAATATTACCTCTTGTTTTATTTACAGCACTTAGGTGTTCATCAAAGTCAACATCTTATTTAAATTTATTTTGTCTACTGATTTAACATATCTCTCAAGATCATCTACAAGCTCAATATCCTGTATACTGTATACATCCTCTGTCATCTTTCCATAGAATGCGTTATTAATTAACTTGAAGAATACATCACCAAATCTAATTGGTGATGTATTCAGCTTCTTTTCTCTTCTGTATATTAAACTCAGTATAAAGTCTCACTTCTACAGTCTTACTATACTCAATCTTCTCTTTGAATGTAATATCTTCTAATTTCATTCCATGGTTTAAATACCAATCTAATATCTCACCATCATTAACAGAATTAATCTATCTGTTAATGTTAACATTAACTCCTCATTCGGTTTATTGTTTTTCTTCTTTCACCTGTTTTTGGTAAAATGTGAATTGATCTTTTTCTGCTTTTGTGTTTTCGGGAAAAAGTGGATATCTCTTTGTCTGTTTTACTATTTCATCTTTATAGACTATATTAAAATTATTAACAGATCCTTTATAATTAGTTGGGGTGTATATTCATTACGTATACAAAAACTAATCTCGCTAGTAGGCAAAGCTTGCACTATGGCAGACGAATGGAATGAAATGAAATCTAATTACTTCAATTATTTCTCTTTGCCGGTATAATTCGTATTTACTTTCCGGATAACCATCACTCAACACAGAAGCTAAGCCACCTCTAATGCCATATTATATTGTATCAGAAAAATTTAACGGTTTCTTCTTCAAAATCCTAGCACCATTGTATTTTAATCTGCATAACCAAGCTAAACCAGGATTAAAATATTTATAACATGGATCTATTTCATTAAATTGTATACACTGGTCTCTAAATTTTTCAAAAGCATCTGTTTCTAATAGAAAGTCAGTCTTATGATAAACCAACAATTAATATTCCATTGTTTTAGATCATGTATCATTCCAACTGTTCGTTGCTCGTATATATTCCTGATCTATATTTCCCTTCTTTTGTAGTTTAGAATAAAATGGCTCTTCGGTTGGCAACGATGTTACATTATGTTTATCTATAGTATCTAGCCGTTCAAGTGGCAATATTCCTTTTCTTTTCTCTAATCCACAATTATTCAGCATCAAACATTCTTCATCTTTCAATGTTTTAGAGAAATTATCTAATCTCAGAGGATAAAAGTATCTAAAAATATCTAATGACTTGGCTTAAATCAGATTAATAATAATATAATTCTCATCTGTTTAGTCAATACCTTTAATTTAATCTTCTTTGCAGGTTATACTATAATGGCAAAAAGTTATTATTTGCTAACCATCTTTTATTATACATTCAAAATCATATATCATAATGAACAACTTTAATCATAATGAATGTTCTTCTTGTGTGTATGATCATCAGACCACTTATTTAAATGTTTATTTAATGCATCCGAAGCTTCACAAGACACTCAATTTTCCAATCAGTGAAAACATCTATGATCAGACGTTCTTAGGAATCATGATACATTTGAACATAACAGATAATGTCCTTTAAAAAATATTTTACAATCATTTGGATCAGTTTTATCTTCATTTAGATTAAATAAAGTAAATTCTACTACATCTTTTTTCAATTCATGTATCTTCGTCAATTCACCATGTTCACATGGCCCCTCACGCGGTAGTTTTTCCCAAAAATATACAATTGTTTACTACAATTACTGACTCTAATGGGATGATCTTTTGCAGGATGTAGATAAACAGGTATACTCCATAAGACATAATTTTCATCAGCAATCTGTACATTAAGTAAATATCCAGATTTAAATTGAACTTCAAAATGGCAGTTACCAGTAAGATAAAACCGATGTGTGTACATATATGTTTTTACTGAATCTTTGCATGCTCCAAGAAGACTGATTCATCTCTGGTTCTGGCATTCTAGTTTCCGATTCTTTAAATCCAAGTCAAATTGAGTGTTATACAACCTTGACACCAATCTAAAATGAATTCTTTTTGTTCTAATGTGTCATCAGTAGGTTTTGTATATTATACTACATCAAAGGCGTTAAAATTAATAAATGTGTGTATGATATGTAATGCTTCTAATGCTCCTAAGGATTTAAAGTCATCATAATTTTAAATAGTTATTATTATTTGATTATGTCTGATATTATCATCTCATCCTATTTCATCAAAATTTTCTGTCCACTTTTTATTCGCCTGTTTCTTATATTTATCTATTTTGTCATGTTGTACTGGTTCTTTATGTTCTTATTTATTTTAAAATCTATTATTACATATATTACAATATCCTGCAGTGGAAATCGCTGTATCGTTAACAGGTTCGCCTGTAACAGCCTATAAGTGTCTCTTTTCTTTAATTTAAGCTTCTCCATTATACTGACTTACAGATGACTTACAAGTTATACATTCATAACAATCTCCATTTTCTGTTATTTCGCCATCAATTAATCTAACGTTAATCTTCGGTTTCAATGATTCTATATGACTATAGTAATCACTCTCATCATCTAGATATTTTTCACTACTATCACAATACATTAGACTTTTCAATTCAGGAAACTGCTAATCTATCTTTTCTTTTCAACGTAATTACCATCACGATTAAGCCCCTGGTTTTTAACAACATTTATAATACTATTTCTAACGGCTTATCTACAGTTCTTCTTATGCTTTAATGAATCATAATGTCTATTTGCATTTTCAGACGAGAATTATTCATACAATACTCAAAAGTTGTTTTTTGTTTGTATTCATTATAACGCTGTTGTCTTGATCTCCCATTTTTGTAGGTTAAATTTTGAAATAATATCCTATATTTTTCAAAAATAAATCTGAGAACCCAATGCATTGATTGTAGATATAGAGCGTGGGGTTGGATATCTGATGATTGTCAAAATTGACCCTATTTATGTTATATATATGCGAAAAAACTATAAAATATGGAAATGAGAACTGAAAATAGATTTTGGTTCCAGTGTAACACGGATCGAGGAACTTTGTAAAAGAAAATTATGACGCAGTTTTGATGAGAATCCAGCGGATTTCTTGCATAGTTCTACCTCATTTCAGAGCATTATTTTTCATAAGTCTATGCTGTACTATCATTTAACAATTTATAATTTCAATTTATAAGAGAAGTGATAAATAAAATCTTGATTTGAATTTCTCTACTCGTTTATGTTAACCCAGGCTCAGATCTCAGACCAAGAATCGATATGTCCGAATTGTAATGATCGCAGCAGGAGCAAAGCGCGTTGAAATTTAAGCGGTGTGCAAAAGTGAAAGAAAACGTAAAGCATGGAATTAAAAAAAACGTAAAATAATACGAACGTTTACGCCTGTTTTGAATTGAGAAATTATCTAATCTCAGAGGATAAAAGTATCTAAATATATCTAATGACTTGGCTTAAATCAGATTAATAATAATATAATTCTCATCTGTTTTAGTCAATACCTTTAATTTAATCTTCTTTGCAGGTTATACTATAATGGCAAAAAGTTATTATTTGCTAACCATCTTTTATTATACATTCAAAATCATATATCATAATGAACAACTTTAATCATAATGAATGTTCATCTTGTGTGTATGATCATCAGACCACTTATTCAAATGTTTATTTAATGCATCCGAAGCTTCACAAGACACTCAATTTTCCAATCAGTGAAAACATCTATGGTCAGACGTTCTTAGGAATCATTGTACATTTGAACATAACAGATAATGTCCTTTAAAAAATATTTTACAATCATTTGGATCAGTTTTATCTTCCTTTAGATTAAATAAAGTAAATTCTACTACATCTTTATTCAATTCTTGTATCTTCGTCAATTCACCATGTTCACATGGCCCCTCACGCGGTAGTTTTTCCCAAAAATATACAATTGTTTATTACAATTACTGACTCTAATGGGATGATCTTTTGCAGGATGTAGATAAACAGGTATACTCCATAAGACATAATTTTCATCAGCAATCTGTACATTAAGTAAATATCCAGATTTAAATTGAACTTCATCATGGCAGTTACCAGTAAGATAAAACCGATGTGTGTACATATATGTTTTTACTGAATCTTTGCATGCTCCAAGAAGACTGATTCATCTCTGGTTCTGGCATTCTAGTTTCCGATTCTTTAAATCCAAGTCAAATTGAGTGTTATACAACCTTGACACCAATCTAAAATGAATTCTTTTTGTTCTAATGTGTCATCAGAAGGTTTTGTATATTATACTACATCAAAGGCGTTAAAATTAATATATGGATGTATGATAGGTAATGCTTCTAATGCTCCTAAGGATTTAGAGTCATCATAATTTTAAATAGTTATTATTATTTGATTATGTCTCATATTATCATCTAATCCTATTTCATCAAAATTTTTTGTCCACTTTTTATTCGATTGTTTCTTATATTTATCTATTTTTTCATGTTGTACTGGTTCTTTATGTTCTTATTTATTTTAAAATCTATTATTACATATATTACAATATCCTGCAGTGGAAATCGCTGTATCGTTAACAGGTTCGCCTGTAACAGCCTATAAGTGTCTCTTTTCTTTAATTTAAGCTTCTCCATTATCCTGACTTACAGATGACTTACAAGTTATACATTCATAACAATCTCCATTTTCTGTTATTTCGCCATCAATTAATCTAACGTTAATCTTCGGATTCAATGATTCTATATGACTATAGTAATCACTCTCATCATCTAGATATTTTTCACTACTATCACAATACATTAGACTTTTCAATTCAGGAAACTGCTAATCTATCTTTTCTTTTCAACGTAATTACCATCACGATTAAGCCCCTGGTTTTTAACAACATTTATAATACTATTTCTAACGGCTTATCTACAGTTCTTCTTATGCTTTAATGAATCATAATGTCTATTTGCATTTTCAGACGAGAATTATTCATACAATACTCAAAAGTTGTTTTTTGTTTGTATTCATTATAACGCTGTTGTCTTGATCTCCCATTTTTGTAGGTTAAATTTTGAAATAATATCCTATATTTTTCAAAAATAAATCTGAGAACCCAATGCAATGATTGTAGATATAGAGCGTGGGGTTGGATATCTGATGATTGTCAAAATTAACCCTATTTATGTTATATATATGCGAAAAAACTATAAAATATGGAAATGAGAACTGAAAATAGATTTTGGTTCCAGTGTAACACGGATCGAGGAACTTTGTAAAAGAAAATTATGACGCAGGTTTGATGAGAATCCAGCGGATTTCTTGCATAGTTCTACCTCATTTCAGAGCATTATTTTTCATAAGTCTATGCTGTACTATCATTTAACAATTTATAATTTCAATTTATAAGAGAAGTGATAAATAAAATCTTGATTTGAATTTCTCTACTCGTTTATGTTAACCCAGGCTCAGATCTCAGACCAAGAATCGATATGTCCGGATTGTAATGATCGCAGCAGGAGCAAAGCGCGTTGAAATTTAAGCGGTGTGCAAAAGTGAAAGAAAACGTAAAGCATGGAATTAAAAAAAACGTAAAATAATACGAACGTTTACGCGTATGGTAGCTGCCACACCACTGGGGTGCGAGTTTGCAGCTACCATATACACATTACTCTACTCCCTTCATATTATTTAAAAACTATTATCTCTTGTCTCACTTAGTGCAATCATTTCAGAGCATTATTATTTACGAATTTAAGCTAGTTTTTTTTGTTGAAATATTCAGCGCTTTTCTATCAAAGTACGGAGCAGATACTGCATTTCTAACAAAAATGATGCATTAGCAAAAAACGATAGCCAAAAATTTAGTATGAAATTGCGGCTTCGATTTTGAGAACTTTTCGGGATATTTGGTCATTACTCTGAAAAAACTTTTTCCTTCATAATGGATAAAATAAATCTAATAAATTGAGCTTTAGCTGAGGCTTTATTAGAAAATTAACATTCTAAGATTTGCAAACAAAGAAAGTTTTGATTACATTGACTTACAAAGCTTGCGCTCCAGAAAGTTAATTTTTTCAGAATCAAGTCTGAAATTCAAATGAAAGATCGCATTTATTATCCATCAACGTCTCAAATTAACAAAATCATTATATTAAATTTTTTAAGCATCTCAATCTGGGTTTATATTTTGAGAAAAAGCCGTTGAATGACGAACACGTTCGCAGGAGGGTTAGTAATCCACGGTATTGAGGTGATCCGCATCCCCCACTGGGTAAATGCTACCAGCTCAGCTGGCGGTAGATAGCTCAGCTAATAGACTGAGAAGTATGCCGTGAACAGGCGATCTAGAATTCAAAACGAACTTGTTCAAAATTCCTTGAGAGCCCGATACTTCTTAGCGCCGCAAGAGCCTGAGATGATAGATTTGAGACAGAACATCGAATAGCACCCATGAAAGATGAGAACAAGTGTGGTTGTTAGCGGGGCCTTGTATAAAAGTATATCGTGTAGTCATGTCTCGCAGGACTCTTCCCGTTGAAAATGTCCCCAATGAGCGCAAGATGGCCTTACTGATTCGAAATCTAAAAAAAGTAACGGATGAGATATCTGGACCAGTATATGAACTCCAATGTTTAGTAGCGATTTGGCTAGACTCCAATTTAAGTCTTTAGTGAACTGTGATTAGGCTGAAAACACTTGCCTGTGAAAGCAAGAAACGAAAGCAAGATTAGTATGGTTTGGGAGTATCGCTGCAATATTTGACTGAAAGTTGTTGAGTAGTGGGAGAGAAAACCGTGTGTGTGCACTGCGCTCAATTTGTATCTGAAATGAAAAATTTTAGTAGTGCATACGGTGCAAGGTGCATACTATACAAGGTAGAAGTTGCATAGTAAGCATCGAGGTAGATATTGTAAAAGCCATTGAATTTTTTTCACAGAGTTGTGTTTCAACTGTTATTGACCATCTAAAATCATAAATAGTGGCTTTATTACGAAACTATGATCCTCAAAGAGTTGGACTCGAGATAATCTTCGCACCAATGCCCTGGTCTTCATGATTTGAAAACCGTCCTCTCGGGGTCTGATTATTAAGTAATGTGTATATGGTAGCTGCTACAACACTGGGGTGTGAGATTGCAGCTACCTTCATATATTTTTTATAACTATCATTCCTTGTTTCACTTAGTGCAATCCGCTAAAATCGAGTTAAGTTGATAATTATCCATCATCAGACGGTAGTTTGGGTTCAATCCCCTCTGAATTCAGTGGTTAAATCCCAGATGCTAGTATAACTAGTGAGAGCGTGCAAAAAGCACAAAAAACTGATTTGCGAAAATAAAATTGAACAAAAAATACCAGCTTAACCCAAACAACTTTATTAAAATTTTTTCTGAAACTGCTTCCCAGATTTGAAATTCAAACACAAAAAAACATGAACAACACTTTTTGAATCACGCTTTTTTATGCTGAGAAAAAAACATAAACACTTCTCTAAAATACTCTTATTTCAATAATTCTCTATATTTTATTGATTTTATAAACAAAATCAATAACAAAATCTAAATCAGTTACGATAAAATACAAAAAACCATTAAAATCTGTAATACCCAAATCATCAATTGTATTTATGACTATTCCATGTTTCTTATTTGTTTCTACATGAAGTTTATTGATTTGAATAGTTTAATTAGTTACATATTCAGTTTATTCATTCTCCTAATCATCTATAGTATTTTGATTTTCTATAATACATTTAGTTATTCCTATATGTTTTTCCAGTTCTTCACCTTTAACAGTTGTATATCAAAAAACTTTTATTTTGAGGAAACAAGTTTCCTTAACTGCATCTTGAGGTAATTCATCTTTCTTTTTGCCTGGCTCACTATTACTCAATTTATCTTTTAACTTACCCATTTCATTTTCAATAGTACTATCTAAGGCAACAATAATGTTTTTAAATATATTATCAATGGATGTAGAATGATGACTACAATCTAAATGTTTCCCAAAGTAATCATATGCAGCTGTGTACATAAATAGTTTAGCTTTCTTTAATATAACAAAACCAATTTAATTAAGCTTCTCTAATTTTACATTACCTCTTGGTTTATCTACAGCACTTAAGTGTCCATCAAACATTATTTTCGCTCCTGATTTAACCTATTTTTTAAAATCATCTACAAGCTCAATATCCTGTATATTGTATACATCCTCTATCATCTTTCCATAGAACACATTTTTAATTAACTTGAAGAATACATTGCCAAATTTATTTGGTGATTTATTTAGCTTCCTTTCTCTTATTAATTTTAAACTCAGTATAAAGTCTCACCTCCTCAGTCTGGGTAAACTCAATCTTTTTTTATATCTAATATCTTCTATCTATGGCAGACAAATGAAGTGAAATAAAAGCCAAATACTTTAGTTTTTTCTTTTTACCGGTATATTTAGTATTTACTTTTTTTTATTACATTCCACATAACCATCACCCAGCACAGAAGAGAAGCCACCTCTAATGCCGCATTATATTGTATCATGAATATTAACGGTTTCTTCTTTACAATTCTAACACCATTCTATTTTAATCCGCATAACTAAGTTAAACCAGGAGTAAAATAATTATGACAAGGATCTATTTCATTAAAATTGTTTACACTGGTCTCTAAATTTTTCAAATGCATCCGTTTCTAATAAAAGATGAGTCTTAAGATGAACCAACAGTTAATCTGCCATTCTTTTAAATCCTGTATCCTTCCAACGCTTCGATGCTCGTTCATATTCCTCATCTGTAATTCCCTTTTGTTTTAGTTTAGAATAAAATTGCTCTTTGGGTGGTACAGATGTCGCATTAGGTTTATACTATCTAGCCGTTCATATAGCAACCTTATCTTCTTTTTCTTATCTTTCATCCACACTTTTTCAGCATCAAACACTCTTCATCTTTCAAGGTTTCAGAGGTTTTATCTAATCTAAGAGGATGAAAAAGTCATTACTAATACAGTTCTCATCTGATTTAGCCAACACGTTTAATCTAATGTTATTTGCAGGTTGTGCTATAAAAAGATGATTATCAATTTATAGATAAATTATAAGCTTATAATGGCAAAAATGTACTCTTTGGTACTCTAGAAGGTTACGTTTATTTTGTGCATAACCTCTAAATACGTCAATTGATTGATCGTGATCTTCAACACAATCATTACCCCACTCTTCTCCACAATACGAACAGTTAGCTGTTATTGGAATTAAAGTTTCTTCTTTGAGTATCAAGTTCATTGTAAATATATTTCAAAATAATTTAAAATAATAATCAACTCCACTTACAAACCAATCAACAGAATCACCACCAACATGATTTTCTAATTTACATTTAATAGATCCCAATAATCACATTAAATTGATAGTGCACAAGCAACAAGAATATGCTCATCATCTTTGATTGTACATTGTAAATCATATATCATCATGAAAAGTACTCTGTTTTTAAGCTGGAACTTATCAAACTTTAGATAATCATCATCATGTAATGTTCTTCTAACCAGGTGTGTACATCATCAGACCACATATCTAAATGTTTATTTAATGCATCCGAAGCTCAAAAAGACGGTCAATTTTTCATTCACAGATAACACTCATGATAAGATGTTCTTAGGAAACATGTATATTTGAGCATAACAGATAATATCCTTTACAAAATATTATACAAATTTTGGATCAGTTTTATATTTATTTAGACTAAATATTTTAAACTGTACCAAATCTTAATTCAGTTCTTGTATCTTTGTCAGTTCATTATTATCATATGGCCCATTACGCGGAAGTTTTATCCCATCAATAAACACTTGTTTATTATAATTACGGACTCTTGTGGGATGATCTTCTGCAGGATGTAGATAAGAAGTTCTACACCACATGAAACAATTTTCATCATCAATCTGTACATTAAGCAAATATCCAGGCTGAGAACAAAAATCCTGGCATGAAGTTTTCACGCTGAGAAAAATATATATGCATTTCTTTAAAATAACTGTTATTTCAAAAATTCTCTATATTTTATTAATTTTATAAACAAAAACAATAGCACAATCTAAATCAATTACGATAAAAAATTTTAAAAAAACCTTAAAATCTATAATACCCATATTATCAAATATACCTATGACCAGTCTATATTGCTTTTCGGTTTCTACATGATGTTTATTACCTTGAATAGCATAATTAATTACATATTTACTTTGTTCATTCTTCTAATCAACTATAGTATTTTGGTTTTCTATAATAGCTTTAGTTATTCCTTTAGGTTTTTTTTACTTCTTCACCTTTAACAGTTGTATAACAATCAGCTTTTGCTTTAAGGAAACAATCATCTTTGATTGCATCATGAGGTAATTCATCTTTCGTTTTCCCTGGCTCACTATTACTCAATATATCTTTTAAATTCTTCATTGCATCTTCTATGGTACTATCTAAGGCAAAATCTGTTTATAAATATACTATCAACGTATGTAGGATGACAATTACAATCTATTTTTTTCTCAAAGTAATCCTTTATAGCTGTGTACATATATCAAAACCAGTGTAAATAAGCTTCTCTAACATTTAACATTACCTCTTGTTTTATTTACAGCACTTAGGTGTTCATCAAAGTCAACATCTTATTTAAATTTATTTTGTCTACTGATTTAATATATCTCTCAAGATCATCTACAAGCTCAATATCCTGTATATTGTATACATCCTCTGTCATCTTTCCATAGAATGCGTTATTAATTAACTTGAAGAATACATCACCAAATTTAATTGGTGATGTATTTAGCTTCTTTTCTCTTCTGTATATTAAACTCAGTATAAAGTCTCACTTCTACAGTCCTATTATACTCAATCTTCTCTTTGAATGTAATATCTTCTAATTTCATTCCATGGTTTAAATACCAATCTAATATCTCACCATCATTAACATAATTAATCTATCTGTTAATGTTAACATTAACTCCTCATTCGGTTCATTGTTTTTCTTCTTTCACCTGTTTTTGGTAAAATGTGAATTGATCTTTTTCTGCTTTTGTGTTTTCGGGAAAAAGTGGAAATTTCATTGTCTGTTTTACTATTTCATCTTTATAGACTATATTAAAATTATTAACAGATCCTTTATAATTAGTTGGGGTGTATATTCATTGCGTATACAAAAACTAATCTCGCTAGTAGGCAAAGCTTGCACTATGGCAGACAAATGGAATGAAATGAAATCTAATTACTTCAGTTATTTCTCTTTGCCGGTATAATTCGTATTTACTTTCCGGATAACCATCACTCAACACAGAAGCTAAGCCACCTCTAATGCCATATTATATTGTATCAGAAAAATTTAACGGTTTCTTCTTCAAAATCCTAGCACCATTGTATTTTAATTTGCATAACCAAGCTAAACCAGGATTAAAATATTTATAACATGGATCTATTTCATTAAATTGTACAC
The DNA here is from genome assembly GCF_964194025.1 of Convolutriloba macropyga. Classification (NCBI taxonomy): domain Eukaryota; kingdom Metazoa; phylum Xenacoelomorpha; order Acoela; family Convolutidae; genus Convolutriloba; species Convolutriloba macropyga. The sequence continues at coordinate 45,487,242 of NC_134468.1, read as the reverse complement.
ACTGGTCTCTAAATTTTTCAAAAGCATCTGTTTCTAATAGAAAGTCAGTCTTATGATAAACCAACGATTAATATTCCATTGTTTTAGATCCTGTATCATTCCGACTGTTCGTTGCTCGTTCATATTCCTGGTCTATATTTCACTTCTGTTTTAGTTTAGAATAAAATAGCTCTTCGGTTGGCAACGATGTTACATTATGTTTATCTATAGTATCTAGCCGTTCAAGTGGCAATATTCCTTTTCTTCTCTCTAATCCACAATTATTCAGCATCAAACATTCTTCATCTTTCAATGTTTTAGAGAAATTATCTAATCTCAGAGGATAAAAGTATCTAAATATATCTAATGACTTGGCTTAAATCAGATTAATACTAATATAAATATCATCTGTTTTAGTCAATACCTTTAATTTAATCTTCTTTGCAGGTTATACTATCAAGAGATGATTATCATTCTGTAGAGACATTATAAGCTTATAATGGCACAAATTTATTATTTGCTAACCATCTTTTATTATACATTCAAAATCATATATCATAATGAACAACTTTAATCATAATGAATGTTCTTCTTGTGTGTATGATCATCAGACCACTTATTTAAATGTTTATTTAATGCATCCGAAGCTTCACAAGACACTCAATTTTCCAATCAGTGAAAACATCTATGATCAGACGTTCTTAGGAATCATGATACATTTGAACATAACAGACAATGTCCTTTAAAGAATATTTTACAATCATTTGGATCAGTTTTATCTTCATTTAGATTAAATAAAGTAAGTTCTACTACATCTTTATTCAATTCTTGTATCTTCGTCAATTCACCATGTTCACATGGCCCCTCACGCGGTAGTTTATCCCAAAAATGTACAATTGTTTATTATAATTACTGACTCTAATGGGATGATCTTTTGCAGGATGTAGATAAACAGGTATACTCCATAAGACATAATTTTCATCAGCAATCTGTACATTAAGTAAATATCCAGATTTAAATTGAACTTCAACATGGCAGTTACCAGTAAGATAAAACCGATGTGTGTACATATATGTTTTTACTGAATCTTTGCATGCTCCAAGAAGACTGATTCATCTCTGGTTCTGGCATTCTAGTTTCCGATTCTTTAAATCCAAGTCAAATTGAGTGTTATACAACCTTGACACCAATCTAAAATGAATTCTTTTTGTTCTAATGTGTCATCAGTAGGTTTTGTATATCATACTACATCAAAGGCTTTAAAATTAATATATGGATGTATGATAGGTAATGCATCTAATGCTCCTAAGGATTTATAGTTTTCATAATTTTAAATAGTTATTTTTATTTGATTATGTCTCATATTATCATCTAATCCTATTTCATCAAAATTTTCTGTCCACTTTTTATTCGCTTGTTTCTTATATTTATCTATTTTGTCATGTTGTACTGGTTCTTTATGTTCTTATTTATTTTAAAATCTATTATTACATATATTACAATATCCTGCAGTGGAAATCGCTGTATCGTTAACAGGTTCGCCTGTAACAGCCTATAAGTGTCTCTTTTCTTTAATTTAAGCTCCTCCATTATACTGACTTACAGATGACTTACAAGTTATACATTCATATCAATCTCCATTTTCTGTTATTTTGCCATCAATTAATCTAACGTTAATCTCCGGTTTCAATGATTCTATATGACTATAGTAATCACTCTCATCATCTAGATATTTTTCACTACTATCACAATACATTAGACTTCTCAATTCAGGAAACTGCTAATCTATCTTTTCTTTTCAACGTAATTACCATCACGATTAAGCCCCTGGTTTTTAACAACATTTATAATACTATTTCTAACGGCTTATCTACAGTTTTTCTTATGCTTTAATGAATCATAATGTCTATTTGCATTTTCAGACGAGAATTATTCATACAATACTCAAAAGATGTTTTTTGTTTGTATTCATTATAACGCTGTTGTCTTGATCTCCCATTTTTGTAGGTTAAATTTTGAAATAATATCTTATATTTTTCAAAAAGAAAACTGAGAACCCAATGCAATGATTTTAGATATAGAGCGTGGGGTTGGATATCTGATGATTGTCAAAATTAACCCTATTTATGTTATATATATGCAAAAAAACTATAAAATATGGAAATAAACATTATCATTTGAGTGTGCAGTGTAATCATCCAAATGTTTATCTTTAGTATAGTTGTGTAAATTAAATAAATATATTTCATGCTATACATTTAAAAGTTCCAGAAATAGATTGTGTGTTCATTTTTAGAGATATTGATTTGAACATACTAAAGATCAATTAGAAAACTATGCTGAGAGAAATAATATTTTAGTACGATTTTATAAAATGATTTGGATACAGCCGTTTATAGCTTTCGTTGACTTTTTAGTTATAGTATATTTTTCGATATATGATCCATATTCAGATATAGGGAAAAACTTAACGGATAGAAAACTATTCTATAAGTCAGTTTGAAATAGAAAAATATAGCTTTCTTATATTTCGTAAATCAATTTCTTGTAGTAATAAGTTTTATAAGGGATTTTTGTAGGCAATATGAAACTGTTCAAGTGTTTTGTAACGAGACAAGTGAATATTAACGATTTCTTCATTTAGATATTTAAATCTAAAACCAGTGTATTTTAATTCGCATAACCAAATTAAACCAGGACTAGAAAAATTATAACAGGTATTTATTTCAAATATTTGAATACACTTATCTCTAAGTTTTTTAAATACATAGTTTTCTAATAGAATATCAGTCATATGAGAATTCAACAAAAAATCTGTCATTGTCTTCTTGTATCATTCAAACACTTCCTTGCTTGTTCGTAATCCTCTTTTATAATTCCCCTCCGTTTTAGTTAAGAATAGAAGGTGTCTTCAGGTGGTAAAAATCCAACATTAAGTTTACCTATTCTATCTATCCATTCTCATAGCAACATTTCTTTTCATCTCTCAAATCCATATTTATTGAGTATCACGCATTCTTCATCTTTCAATTTTTTAGTGATTGTATCTAAACTAAGAAAAAAAGAACATAAACTTATCTAATGACTTAGCATAATTCAGATCAATACTAATATAATTCTCATTTATTGTAGCCAGTACATTTACTCTAATCTTCATCTCAGGTTATGCTATAAAATTGATTATCATTTTACAGACTTATTATATGCTTATAATGGCAAAAGGTAATCTTTAAATGAAATTTACGTCTATTTTGTGCATAACCTCTAAATACACCATTTGAGTGATCATGATCTTTAACACAATCATTACCCCATTATTCTCAACAATAGTAACAGTTAGCCGTTGTTGGAGTAACAGTCTCTTTTTAAGTACCAAGTTTATTTAAATTATATCTCCAAATAAACGATTTTAATATTCAACTCTACTTTCAAACCAATGAATAGAATCAGCACCAGCATGATATTCTGATTTCCTGAAAACATATCCCGCTAATCACTTTAAATAGTAAATGCACATCAACAAGAATCTGATTATCATCTTTGATTTTACATTCAAAATCATATACCATCATGAAAGGTATGGATAACACCTATTATATGATTTTCTGAGGAAACATGATACATTTGAACGAATAATGGTCACTTAAAGTATACTAAATCTTTTTGGACCATTTTGATTAATTAATACAGGATTAATCGTTTTATCTTTATTTAGATAAAAAAGGTTAAATAGTACTGCACCTTTATTCAGTTTTTGTGTCTTCTTCAATTCATTAATTTCATATGGCCCCTTATGCCGTATTTTTATCCCATTAATATACACTTGTTTGTTATGATTACTAAATCTAGTGGGAAGATCTTCTGCAGGATGTTGATAAGCACATATACTCATGAAACATTTTTTATCAGCACTCTGTACATTAAGTAAATATCAAGCTTTAGATTGAACTTCTACATGACCAATATCAGCAGGAAAAAACTTATGTATATACATATTTCTCTTAGTAAAACTTTGCAAACTCCAATCAGACCTATTCATCTTTTGTTCTTGCCTTCTAGTTTATAATTTACAATTCATTACATCCAAGTCATGTGGAGTCTTATACAACCTTGACACCAATCTAAATGTGAATTCAATTTCTTAAAATGTTTCATCAATAGGTTTTGTATGTCATACTATATCACAGGTGTTCAAAATAATATGTGGATGTATGTTATTTATTGCATCAATTGCACCTAAGAAATTAGGGTCTTCATAGTTTTTACTAATTACTTTTATTTGATTGGGTCTCACATTTTGATCTATTCCCATTTCATCAACGTTCTCTCTCCACTTTTCATTTGATTGTTTATCAATTTTGTCATGTTTTACTGGTTTATTATGATCTTATTTATTTTCATATCTAGTTTAACATATAATACAATATCCAGCAGTAGAAATAGCTGTCTCGTTAACAAGTTGGCCTGCAACAGCCTATAAGTGTTTTCTTTCTTTAAAATGAGCTTCTACAATATACTGACTTAGAGATGACCTTCAAGTTATACCTTCATAACAATCTTCATTTTCTCTTATTTTGCCATCAAATAATCTAAACTTAATCTACTGTTTCAATGATTCTATATGACTATAGTAATCAATCTCATCATCAAGATATATTTCACAACTATTGCAATACATAAGACTTTTCATTTCAGGAAACTGCTTATTTATTTTTTTTTCAACGTAATTACCATCACGATTAAGCCACTGCTCTTTATCAAGATGAATAAAAATATTTCTAATAGCTAATCTATAGTTCTTTTTATTTCTTGGCGAATCATAATGTCTAATTGCACTTTTAGATAAAAATGATTCATTACAATACTAACAAGTGGTTTTTTTTGGATTTAATATAACGCTAGTGTCTTGATCAACCATTTTTGTAGTCTAATATTTGATAAAATTTTATTTTTTTTTCATTTACTAATAATGAGGATCAAATGCAATAATTGTAGATATAAAGCCTGTCGTTGGATTTCTGATATTCTGATTATTGTCAAAAACAACCCTACTTATATTACTTGCGAAGAAACAATAAGATTAGAAATAGACATAATCATTTGAGCATGCAGTTTAATGACACAAATGTTTACCTTTAGTTTAAATTGTGTAAAAAAAATAGAAACATTTCATGCTATATATTTAAAATTTGCTATTTAGATTATGTGTTCATCTTTTTAATTATAGATTTAAACAGACTATAAATCTATCAGAAAATTATGCTGAGAGATATCATATTATAGTACAACCTTATAAAATGAGTTTGATACAGGCGTTTATAGCTTTCGTTGTCCTTTCACTTATAGTCTATTGGATATTTGATCCATATTCAGATTTAAGGAAAAAAATTAATCGATAAAAACTAATCTATCAGTCAATATGAAACAGAAAAGTATAGCTTTCTTATAATTGGTAAATCAAATTCTAGTAGAAAGAGGTTTTTTAGGGGATTTTTGTAAGCTATATGAAACTATTCAAATTTTTTGTAACAAGGCAAGTAAATATTAACGTTTTTTTCTTTAGGAAAGTTAGGTCTTACCCCAGTGTACTCTAATCCGCATAACCAAATTAAACCAAGACTAAAAGTTCAGCCAAGACTCATCTATAAGTCCCCTCTGTTTTAGTTGAAAAGAAAATGTCTTCTCAGCTGATAATGATCCCACATTAAGTTTGTCTATGCTATCTATCTATTCATATAGCAATATTTCTTTTCATCTCTCAAATTCATATTTAATGAACATCAAACACTCTTCATCTTTCAATGCTTTAGAGTTTTTCTCTAAACTAAGAGCATAAAAGGATCTAAACATATCTAATGACTTAGCATAAAACAAATAAATACTAATACAATTCTCATCTGTTTTAGCCAATACCTTTAATCTAATCTTCTTTGCACATTATGCTATAAAAAGATTGTTATCATTTAATAGACACATTATAAGCTTATAATGGCAAAAACGTGTTCTTTATTTGAAGTTTACGTTTTTTTGTGCTTAACCTCTATATACACCATTTGAGTGATTATGATCTTTAACACAGTCATTAACCCATTTTTCTCTACAATAGTAACAGTTAGTGGTTATTGGAGTTACAGTCTCTTCTTAAAGTACAGAGTATTTTTTTAAATATATCTCTAAATAATCGATTTTAATAATCAATTTTGATCACAAACCAATGAACAGAAACAGCACCAACATGATAACTCTATTTTTTTCCAATTTATTGCGCTAATCAGTTTATATAGTAAATGCACAGGCAACAAAAATCTGATTACCATCTTTGATTATAAATTCAAAATCATATACCATAGTGAAAGGTACTCTGTTCTTATACGGGAGCTTATCAAACTTTAGAAAATAAGCATTATGTAAAGTTTTTCTTACAAGGTGTGAACAATCATCAGACCATATATCTAATTGTTTACTTAATGCATTTTTAGTTCCAAAAAAACACAAAACATTTCAATCATGGATATCACCTATTGTATGATGTCCTTAGGAAACATGATAGATTTGAAAATAATAAATGATGTCCACTAAAAAAATTTATTACATCCTTTTGGACCTTTTTTTAACTGATAACCTGTACGTACACCAATCAAGCGTAAGTAGTGTATAAAAAATATACATAATTTTTGACATAGGTTTAAAAGCTTTAGATGTAGCTTATGTGTTCCTCTATTCCGATATAGATTTGGGCACTTTGAAGATCAATTTAAATATAATGCCGATAGATGTGATATTATAGTTGGATCTTATAAAGTGAGATGAATACAGAGGTTTATAGCTTTTGCTGTATTTTTAATTATAGTATATTGAATGTTTGATCCATACTCAGATTTAAAGAAAAAATTTAAGGATATAAAACTGGAGTTGTAGAGCCATATGAAGTAGATGAACAAAACTTTATTATATTTGGTAAATCTAATTCTTGTAAAATTTTGTTTCTTCAATAGTACAAGTGAGAGGGAGGGATATAAAGTATATACTAGTAATGACTTACATCTATTAAACAAAATGGAGAACTTTCCTAATAGCCTCACTATACTTGATGATATGGGTGATAGTAATAGATTACCAGAAGTAGATGAATTATACTCAAGAAGAAGACAATGTAACACAAATATAAATAGCTGGCGTCATACAATAACAGATCTAAGTACTAAAGCAAGAGATAATACAGCAGTGAATTACATTACATGAAATAGTTCACATATTTTAAATATTAGAGTACAAGATAAGCTTAAAGTAGACTCTAATTTATAAAAATTCAATCATTATGATCTTGGTATATTAAATTATGATGTGGTATGTAATTGTAATATTATACTAGATAAATATAAGAAAGTTGTTTACGACTCAAGAGTAGAGGATGCTGACATTGATAATATATGGATAAATCAGAGTTTAGTGAAAATGATTTTAATATACTCAGTTCATATTTGAAATATATAGAATGAACCAACGAATACATAATTGACGAAAAAAACTGTTTTCTTAATTGAGTTTTGACACTTTAAGGGCATAGATGAAACATTTGATTTTTATAAAAAATATAAAATGTTAAATTTATATTTGATGAGATATATAGTGCATATTATGAAGTTGGAGGTATAGTAACTATAATAGGCAGACGCATAGAGTGTGATAGTGGCTTAGGTGATGACTTTAACGGTTTTTATGTCCATTACTTAAGAAATCACAGAAATTTGTTATAAGGATGTGATAAGTGTCACGCTTCTACAATTAGTAATCTTCATTTAAAAGATATATGTTTTACAGAAATGTATTATAGCTCAATTAAGTTGTATGCAAATAAGAATATTACAAACGTACAAAACAATAACCGTTCCAATATTGCTGGTCCAAATTTTGATAAGATTGGAAATTTTAAGAAAAAAATTGATAATGGTGAAACATTAAGATTTGGTCATTGTCTTAATGAGTTTGCTGATAATGCCCATGAGAGGAATCTTGCTATGGCAGAGCTATATGAAGTTATATAAATTTATATACATAATTTATCTCAAGTATATGGTGAATTGTAGAGAATATAATATTGATATTATTTATAAAAATTATTATTCAATGAATGCGTTTCCAATAACCATTATCGTGATAATCTATAGAAAAAAATTGGATGTTTTGATTACATGCGTTTTTTATATAGCAAGTTTCATAGGAATAAATGTGCCTAGTTATATAGATAAAGCTAAAGATAAAGCTAAAGACGATGATAAAGATAAAGATAAACATGAAGACAAATTTGAAGATAAAGATAGAGATAAAGACAAAGATGAACATAAAAACATCGCATGAAACATCGGATTTCACATGAAAAACATCGCTAAAAAGATTTTACCGCTCTGCAGTAAATAATGTTTCCTCCGAAATTCAACTCAATTCTCAGACTATTTTCTGATAAAGACTCAACCTGGGCCACAGAGTAGCGTGTCGCCTCTATTACTGGGTTGTATTTTGCTCCTTTTCCCCCGTATGCGTCACATGTTGCTCTAATCAAGGCTGGCTGGGGCCATGAACCATTGCATCATAACCTGTGCGGTGTTTTTCTTGACTAATGTTCTCAAATTTCCACAATTAAACATTCCTATGGACAACTAGATGATAGATTGATATACTTGTCTTGATCAATAGACGAAACAGATCATGAAAGAGCTGACCCAAAAATAGCACGGATGCAAGAAAAGGTTCCGATTAACAATTTGTGTGCCACAATTTTTTTCAGTGTGTCACAATTTTTTTCACAACATTTGATGTTTTTTAGATAGTGTCGTACTTTATTATATTTGTGTAGTCCTTCGCGGTGCTCGTGTCTAATTTTTTAATAGTTGCATTTCACGGCGCGAAATCAGAACTTAGTTCTATCAACAAACTTGCGGTGCGGGTTTGCGAGGAAAGAAGAGCAACTGAAATTGAAATGAATAAAATGAAAAAGTAACTCGAGTGCTTATCAACAAAGCGTGAATATTTAATCAGACATGTCTGATCACGAGGCGGGAAACAAAATTCAATTGAATAAAGAGCAACTCGTGACAGGAAGTCTGAACAGGAAGAAAAATAAAGAATGAGGGGCAAAGTGAAAGGAGCTAAATAAATACATCATTTGAATTTTATTGCACCAAATAAATGAAACGAATGTACATACTCAGGTATCACATACCCCTTGTTGCGAGAAGAAAAATCGTACTTATGGGGCATTTTTATTTTCATATAGAACAAGCATAACAAAATATACAAATAATTACTTGGTCCCCGGTTAAATAAGTAATAACAATATATGTACTGGTTACTATTTTTAATAACAGAAAAATATTATAATTAAGGGGTCAAAAGTTTTAAAAAGAAGTTAACTGTTGGTTCATGAGTTTCAATCATAGCTCTCCTGTTTTTCCGCTTCATACACCGTCATTGATCGTATGTCTTTATCGAGAGTCGGAGTCCGCTGATCAGCAAGAAGACAAACTCGTGGGTCTGGTGGTGACATTCCCCAATAATAGGGTAGATGTTGTCCACCTCGGGTAGCTGATTAGCAGTTGACTGTAACGTTTCAATCACCGATACAGATGGGGTTGAAAATTCTTTATATCACCTGCTCTTCCTAATCGTTTAGGCGGTGCTGTAATTGTCGAGTCCGATGATGAGTTTTCGAAACCGTAACACGAAGTGCTACGGCGATTTCTATATGAAGCGCGTTTGTTCTGCGTTTTGGGAGTTGCGGATGCAACTTGCCGAAGAGCTGATGGAGAGGCCGAATGTTGAGGTAGTACAAATTCGCTTTGCGCGTTCGCTTGTTCACTAATGCGCTGGTTTCGTAGAGCGGGGAAAATCTGAATTTTGGGTATGCGTCCTAGCATCGCGCGTGAGATGTTTGAGCGTGATCAGCTTCAAGGTTGTATGTCGTTCCTGTAATGTGCCAAATTTGGCAATGTCGCTGTTCCTTACTGTAACAATTGCCTTGCTTGGTACTTTTTATCGTCAACATAGTGGTGCTCACTTTAAAAATGGTGGAACTTGGGGCTGGAACTTCATAAAATCCCTCTAGGTTATTTTTAGAGCGCCGCTTTCCACCAATCGTTCTGACCAATTGGACCTGCACTGCTCTCTCTGCAAAAGGAATTGGTTGCAAGGTCCAGAGCAGAGAAATCTGGTTTTTGCCGTCAATGCTTCGTCGCTCCCTTTCATTTGCAACTCGCGATGCTCAGGTCTTGCCCATTTTAACTCTAATATCACTCATGTAGCCGTTGAGCCACTTGTCAGATGAGTCATGCAATTAGGGATTTGCTAAATTTGTTATTTATAATGTTATCGAAAGTGTCGATTTGAGGACTTGGTGTTAGGGGAGTGCTGACACCAGATGATGGCGCTGGGAAAGCTGGGTTAGTAGGGGTAGGGGGAGGATTCGTGGTGCTAATGGAAGTCGGGGGAGTTACATGTGGACTCGCGGGGCGTGTGGAGTCAGTGAATTGACTTCTAAATAAGCGCTTTTTGGAAGGTATTGTATTATGATTTCAATTGATGGAATTGATATCTGAATTTTTAGTGAAAAACAAGTGAGATTTGAATAGAGGTTTATACGACTGAATTCTAGAGAGATTCCGGGCAAAAAAGCACTGATTTAATTTTTGGGTGGTGACTTTCCAATGTTTTTGTTGAATGTCTTTTATTTGGCGGGAATTTAAGCTCAGAGAAACGAGTATCACGCTCCGCGAAAAATTTTAATTCCGATTTTGGAAAGATTGTTTGAATTGCGGAGAATTTCGCTTATCGAGTGGAGTGTTAAAGGGTATTTGCGAAGTGGGGTATGCATATTTTGAATCGTTTAAGTTACGGCTAGTATTTGTTCCTTAATTTAGCGTTACCGGAGATAATCATGCTTATGTGGACGTGTAGCGAGTGTGTTAATTAAATTTATTAATTTTGTGCAGGTTCATTTGTAGTTGTGATTTGAGGTGCCAGTTCGCGTACTTTTATAGAGCATGTAAATGAGATGCTGATTGACTAATATATAAATTTAATGAATATACAGATGCTGAAATCAGGTCTAAGTGGGCAAAAATTAATTCTTCATCATATGCATAAACTTTTTTAGCTTTTTGATTTGGATGTCTCGGAATGTTATCCATCAACCCCATTTTTGCCCCTGGCATATGTTCATTATCAAATTGAAACAGTAAAAGTCTATCTAACCAACGGGTTAAACGCCTATTAAATGATTCAATGGAACGATTTTCTTTCAATATAGAAAGAAGAGCTCTTTTTAGCTTTTTGATTTGGATGTGTCGGAATGTTATCCATCAACCCCATTTTTGCCCCTGGCATATGTTCATTATCAAATTGAAACAGTAAAAGTCTATCTAACCAACGGGTTAAACGCCTATTAAATGATTCAATGGAACGATTTTCTTTCAATATAGAAAGAAGAGCTCTGTGGTCTTTAATTACCGTAAATTTTTTGCCATACAATAATTTTTGAAATATTCAACAGATCAAACTACCCCAAGAAGTTCTAATTCGTTAACACTGTATCGCTCTTCAAAGAAATTTAGAAATCGAGATGCAAAAGCAATCTTTCTCCATACGTCGACTGTTAATTGTTCAAGTGCCGCCCCAAGATCTGAGCGAGATGCGTCTCATTTTACTCCTGTTTCGAGTTGCGGGTTGTAAAGAATATTTTGGGTGATATTCGCAATAAGATTCTTTATTTCCGAAAAACAATTTCATGTACATCTGGCCAGATAAACTTAGATGAATTTTTCAATAAGGGACGTAGTGGGTGGCTAATTTGTGTAATGTTAGGGTTAAATTCATTAATGTAATGTACTGAACCCAGAAAAAATTGAAGTTTTTTATTGTCTTTGGTGCTTCAAGGGACAGGATAGCAGAAGTTATGCTATCGAGAGGCGGGATACCCGCTTGTGAAATTTGATATCCGGGCCAGGCATTTTCGAATTTAGAAGAATAACACTTTCGAAGAATAATCCTCAGGTTTTTTCAACCAAACGTTTAGACATTTCAAAACATAATTTTCGTAATCTTCTTCCAATCTTTTACTAACAATTAAAATCTCCTCCAGAAAAGAATAGGTATTCTTTAAACCAATAAGAGTTTAGTCCATGGCTCTTTGAAATTCTGCCCGCACATCTGCAATTCCGTAAAACCTAGTTTGAAATCTATAGGTACCCTTCATATTGCCGCCGATCATATTAAAATCACAATAATTAGCTGTATTCAAATATTAGTTCAATTGACTCTACGGGTACTTTAGATCTAACGTAGAGAATTAGGTCGTGTTTTGCGACGCGGGAGCAATAGTTTATTGAGATATGAATTTGATTATGCTTTTGATGTTAGCATTTGATATTTATTTCTGTTAATGGCTTCTTTTAATAGTTTTCAATCGAGTGCCAGTTTCATTGACTGGTCTTTTTTATCAGTCATAAATATTGGAGAAAAAAATTTTTTTTTATGGGCAATTAGTCAGTTGTATTTTTTTGTTTTTTAGCTGGTAATTTTTGAGTTCATTGTTAACTTTATCTTGTAAAATAATGGATAGGCGTCTATCTTCTGATATCTGAGTAGAAAGTTTTCGTAAAATTTTGACTTTACCACCTGATTTTTTGAACGTCCAATACGAGAGATTAAGTTAAGAAATGTGAGCGCAATGTCTCTTTTGAATTTCGATTATGGGGAAATAGTGTTGACTTGATTACTTGAAGACGAGGAAGATTGTGTTACTGCTAGTCCTAAAAGATGGAACAGATCCCGACCAATTAATGATTTCAGACCGTCTGTGACGACCAGGAATGTAGCCGAACTTCTAGTCCAGCCGTTGCTCGATACTGGATTTTGTACTTTACCTTCAATGTGAATTGGTTCATTTAAAAAATTTCGGAGCTGCAGATTTGGATTATCGCAAACCCAGAACGCATGTGAAATGCTTTCGACCACTTGCGACGCGAGTGACCAATTTAGAATGCTGCACGCACTACCGAAGTCCACAAGCAGTTTTGTTGAGATTTTGCCGATTTTTATCGGCATGTTCTAAGGTTCTATTTTGCAATATCGTTTGGAATGAGTGCTACCATTTTGTACTTCCCGCTACTGTAGTCAGATTTGTAGAGTTTTGAAGATTGAAAAATGATTACCGGATCGTCAGGGTGTGAGTCTTCGTCCACCGTATTTACAGTTCCTTTCTTAGGGTTTTGGGGCTTCGAATTTTTTTTGCTTTCGTTAAAGTTTAGCAAAGTGATTTAGCAAACCGCAGTTATTACAACTTTTGCTTTTAGCGATGAACTTATCTCGACCAGTTCCCGCCACAATTCGAACAATAGAGTAGTGGGCAATTGCCTTGTTTTTTGGAAGTTGTTTGAGATTGACCAGTTCAATTATCGTGAATTAGAGGGAAATTGATGAATGTCTTTTTATGTTGTTATACTTGATGTTGATTTTTCATCCCCAGTTCCATATTTATTGCCAACTCCAACACTTGTCTCGATTAAAATGCTTGCGTGACGTGTTCTTTTGGAATCTCCAGATCATTCAGATTGGCGATGAACACATCACGTATCAGGGTTTTCTCGTTATTTTTGAAGTCACAATTTTCCGCTAGTTGTTTGAGTTATCCATAGAATGTTTGATGGTTTCACCTCGGAGTTGTTTGTGATCAAGAAAACACGACGACCAGAAGTTATGTTTCGGGGTCGTATGAAAGCAGCCTCTACAATATTCCAGAGTTCAGCTATGGACAACGTATCGATCGCTATATGTGGATTTTTGCAATTCAGGATCCTTCTTCCTTCCACCCAAAACTCATATAGAGTAGAGAGAGACTGTTTTCCGGTCAGCGAGTGGCCAAGGTTTATCCCCGCACATGATGTTGATTTCAATCAGCCTTTGACGTTTATTCTGCCAATTCCTCTTCTGTTGCGCATTACGAGCAATTTGTTCTCTCTCGGGTTGAGCAGAAGAAACAGAAATTGTCTCTTCAAAGATTGAATCCAACGGAAGATTGGAGAGGGTCCACCTCTCTTGTTTCGGGCCGAGGAGAGTATTGAGGATGATATTTTCTTTTGCAGGAAGTTCCAGTTTGTATTGGAGTCTCCACTTCACCCATCGCAGAGGTGGATCAATTGTCGGTTTGTCCCACAATGCGTCAATCCCGAGCGGTGTCCGCTTGTTCGCTGACTACGCCATGTCGTACTTTATTATATTTGTGTAGTCGTTCGCGGCGCCAAATCAGAACTTAGTTCTATCACTAAACTTGCGGTGCGCGTTCGGGAGGAAAGAAGAGCAACTGAAATTGAATTGAATAGTATGAAAGTATAACTCAAGTGCTTATCAACAAAGCGTGAACGCATGATCAGGCATGTCTAATCATCAGGCGGGAAAAATAATTGAATGAATGAAGAACAATTCGTGACAAGAAATTTGAACGAAAAGAATAATAAAAAATGAAGGGCGAATTGAAATGAAATAAATGAATAATTCATCTGAATTTTACTGCACCAAAACAAATAAAATGAATGTTCATACTCAGGTATCACAGGTAGAAAAGTCCAGATGTTCTCTTTTATGTTTTTTATTCAAAACTTCCATTTAGATTTATTTTGAAGATATAAAATAACAAAAAAACTTCCTAACTCTGTAGACTTCAGTGTATCGATTATCGAAAAGAGCAATTTTTTATAAAGCGCTGGACATTTACCAATTCATGCGCACCAAAAGTGTTTCAAATTGCCATAATTTTTCAATTAATAGCAAGAAACTTATAAAAGAAAAGTCTGGCGATATTACTCTCCATTCCAGGACCTGTATCTCAAAGCCTGTATTTACTGGTTTGGCGGGAATAGTTTTCTAATGCTATTAAATTATTTTCTTTTATTTTCAAAATTTTGTGCAAAGTTTTCTTTTTTCGTTTTTTTCCTATCTACACCATGGGAATCAAAAATAGAGTTGCGAAGTCTATTTTCAGAAAACCATAGGTACTTTGCACAACCATAGGTACTTTGCACAACCATAGTTACACCTAAATTGGACATAATTAGTAGCAAGATGCTCCTATGATACACTGATAAGGTACTGGGCCGACGATATTCAATTGGAGTACAATGTTTCAGCACTGATATGCTAAGAGACTAGGGTCCGAGATGCAACCGGTAATTGAATAGTAGCGCACTTTACAAAAAAGCTAGTTTGTGTGTAATTACCTCACGGCCCAATTAGTTCAGTGGTTACGACTTGCTACTCAATCTAGATATTTAAAAAGCCCACGCGGAAGATCGAATTCAAAAAAGATGACATAACCTATCTTACAATTTTGAAGTTCTTTATTTTGCAAAAAATGCGAAACCCCTATTACGAAAAATAAGATACAAAGGATTTCTCCTAATTTTGTTCATTTATGTATCTAATTTTCGAGCGAATTTTACTGAGGCGGAAATTTTGGGGTATATCTCTGCGGTGTAATGCTCTAGAACATCACAAAAGTTACTATTTGCCTAAGTTAGAGATAAGTCATATTGTGCAGTTAAAAAAATTTAATTTTTTTAATCAAAAATTCTACAATTTTCTAATCCTCTTAAGTTATTCTTTACATTTGATACATTAAGTTTGATTTATTCAAATTGCACTTTCTTCAATTTTCTTCAAACATTATAAAGTAATTGAAATCAACAATGTTTAAACTGAGATTTATGAAACGATAATTGGTTTTTTTTCAGTTTAGAGATTTTAATAATTTGCGTCAAATTATTCAAAATGAATGAAATCAAATGAAAAGAGCGCAAAAGTGCTAATAGTTTTCCGTAAAATGAATCTTTTATCAAACTTTCAATTTTTTATCTGGGAACACAAAAGTGCCTTTTGTTGCAATTAAGTTAAATTTTCAAAAGTGAAACAGTGACATGGCTTTGAAAAAAATTGAATGTTTTGGTACCATTTGGAACTCTATCAAAGTTGTTTTCTTTTCCCTAGTCGTTCGAGAAAGTTGCAAATCACTGTTTTAATGATCCTTGGTTTGCACAGATACACTTTTTCTTCTTCGCATGAAAACAGTCTATATAAAGACAGAAAGACATTGTTTCACATCTCAAAAAAATAGATTGGTGCGTGGAAGATACTTTGAAAAAAAAACGAGTTAAAAATGAAGAAAAAATCTGAACATCGGATAAATTGCGAAAAATTCTGTGAACATTATCCAGTATAAACAACTAGTGTAAATAACCTTTGATGAAGCATATAGCGATTCTGGTCTTGTGATAAACAATTCCCACGTTTGAGAATTAGTTTTCAATTCAATTTATGCACAGGCTGCTGCAAACAATAGAAAATTTGCAAGAGAAATCATAAATAACATCAAGAACCATAATCAATATATACTGTTTAATTTTAATACCCTGACTACTTTGTCATGATTTCAATCAAACTAGTTTAAGAGAATCGCCTTGATCAATCCTTAAACAAAACAAATCTTTCAAGTACCTTTCTTTGAATTCGAATGACCAGTTTCTTTGAATTTGTGAATTAATACGTAATTATAATTATAATACGCCAGAGGCTCTGCAAATCCAACATCGTAGATGCTCATTGGCAAGCACACTCGCAAAACTTTTGGACACAAGTACCCCCAATGTTACAATTCCAGTCATTTGGAACAGGAAGATACCTCAGTACACTGCACATACTCTCACATTGTCTGTTGTCACTGCAACTGATCTTGTTCCATGTGTCTTCACCCTTCATCGCTCTTTCCTTTTGTGCTTCTTCAATTGTGTCTTTTGATTGCTCAAGATCTCCCTGAAATAAATTGAGTTTCCCATGTCCTGGTGTGCGTTAATGATCATACAACTAAAAACGCGCAGAGGCTGGAAGCAAAGTGCGTTTTTGATTACATGAAGAAATGCTAAAGTTTGCCTACATGAACGATGTAGTCAAAGTCTACCTCAAAGCCGAATTGATGGCCAATTGGTTAGTCTATAAAAATAGTCAACAATGAGCAAAAAGACAAGAGACAAAAGAAGCGCTGAGAAGGAATTGATTGGGCTCAACAATGGTCCCATACCTAACTTTCAGAGTAAATCAGTACTGAATCAGAACGTTTTTTTTTTCAGAAATAATAAGTTCTAATTCAGATTTTGTTTATATCGCATTTGAATCTTTTCACATCTGATATGCTCAATTTTAGACTCTGATTCAGAGTTTGCTTCAGACTCCGATATTTATTAGATCCAGACACTGATTCAAACTTAGTATTCTGATTCAGAGACTGGCTCAGACTCCGAATCAGAAAAAGTCAGTGCTTTCTTCAAGTTCCCATCTTCATTGCACATTATCTCCCTTTTAAGACGTTCAACTACTTGCTTTCGTATAATTTGGCTTGAAATGAGCGGAATCCTTAATTATGGACCGCCTCTTCAAAACAAATTTGAAAATTTTTGTATCATTATTTCAAGAACCCCGCTCAATTCTTAATTTTTTCCACCCTGCCAACTGTGAGACAAAAGCCATCTTCAGTTTTTAAAAACCAAAATTACGAAATGGTTTTACCATGACCTTGGTGCAATCCGGTCCATCGTTTCTGCCACGTTGCAAGAGGAATCTTGAGACCAGAGAAGCTCTTTGCAAATTATGATGATACTGTAAAATTGGGCTCATTGATTCCCTCGTGCCATCAAAAGTTATTCTTCTGGTTCTAACGGTTGTAGTCGTACATAGCAATAAAAATGTGAAAATAAACAAAATACTGATGTTAGCAATTTTTGCGACAGCTTAAAAGGAAAGAAACCCGCTATACAACACACCCGGCTCAAAGTTTTACAAGAAAAGCGAATTAATGTGGAAATAAATATGCGTCTCTGCAAAGAGCTAGCATCTTATAGCGGTGAAGTAAAAACGGTGATTTTATATTAAAAACGATTGGTGATCATATTGGTGAAATCATTTTTCACCGCTTTCACTATAATTCTGACAAAAGTGAACGCCTTTACCCGTCTGAAACCATGTCTTTATTGATTGACGGCAGTTTCCAGGATTTCTGGCATAATTTTGATAACAATTGATTGACTTGGGAAGTTAGCCTTCCGTAAATGAAGTAAACGGCTTCGTAAAAATGACCCGAATTATTACAATTTGAGGTGACAATTATAACATTTTTTACAGATTTATTGATTGCTGCTTGAAGTTAACTTTTGTTCAGCTTGCCCTCACTTTCCAGTAGAGATTTCTTATTGTCCAAAAGATTTAACAGTTAATCAATTTTATTGGCGAATTTTCTACATCTTTAATAATAAGTGGCGCAGAATGTGTAACTGTTTCGAAGCAGCTTAATTAGTTAGGTAGTGTTGCAAAGACTTTTCACCGTAGCTAAATACGTGTATGCGAAAGGTGACGTTTTGAGAATATTATACGAAACAATTGCATAGCTGGGAAGATATGATATCATTCGTGGTATCAGAATTTTATATATACTGTTTATAAAAAGTTGAATACAAACCTATTCGCTAATTTCTGCATATTTTACTAATATATTTTAAAAATATGTTTGGAACAGTTACGTTTTGGCTAAAATTGACGTGTGTTAGAATACAGGGAGATACGGGGAGAACGTATAATTGGTTTGTTGCTAATTCAATTGAAGGGCTTTTTTGATCTTTTTTAGTTTTTGCTTCTTCGAATGTGTATTGCTCTATCTGTTGCAAAGGTAGTCAGTCTGCGAAGAAAAACGATATCGAATGGCCTCTGCAAAACACTGTGAAGACCTCAACACTTGTGGAGAATCAATTTTACTATTGTCATTTTCTGAATCCAATGAGCTTCCGGTGAAAAGAAATTGGATTTTCTGATGAAGCCCGATCAAGAAGTCGTTGTCTATTAGTTTGTGTCTATCAGAGTTCATTCAAACATGCATTAGACGTGCTTAATCTAAGATACAGGTTTGAAAAACCCCCTCAATCAAAGGGCCAAGTAGTTATAACAAAGTAAAAACAATTTTTAAAATCCAGTTCACAAGTTTCTTTATATCCTTTAATCATTGTCGAAAACTAACAAAATTTTATTTTTTTAAAACAGTTTGAAAAATTCGGTTTTTCAAAATGTAACAAACTGATAGGATAACAATCGTGCAATTCCGCTTCGTTTGAAAATTTGATCAACAGAGCGTAACATCAGAACCCAACGATCAATCTTCTAGTTTCATGCTTTCATACCAAATCTCCCCTTGATTTTGATTGAGACATTCGAACTATACAGCATTTTTTTAAAAAAAAAGAGGTTTTTCTACGAATTTCATATGAATTTTTCCTTTCGTTGATACTAATCAACTTCCAATCAACTTCCAATAAATATCAATCATATAAAGAAAATAGATAAAAATGATTTTGAATAAACTGTTTCGATTTAAAGATTGATATGAGTACCAAGTTAAATCAAAGTCATGAAAAAACGCGGCTAATGCTGAAATTTTTAATGTATCACCAAACAATCGGGCAAAATTGGGCAAAAATATTCAATTTACTATGAGAGAATCTTTGCAAGCGGCAGTCCTTCACTTAAGACAAAACCGAAAAAGATATCACTTTGATTATCACAATGAGATCAACTTTGCTTATATTGCGTGACTAATATCCGAAAAAGTAAACTTCAATAAATGTTGCGTCATTGTAGAAATGGAATTTCTAACTTAAGCTATCTTAAGAAATTTAAGAAAACTTAAGAAATTATGGCAAAGTACTAACCTTGGGTTATTTCTCAGAAGTTTCGAATTAAATTAGATCGAAAGAATAATGGCTAAGTAAATTAGGACTTTAGAGGCGGTTTATTCAACAAATATTGATTTTGATAAGTACTGACAATTTTGACTTTGTCTGAACTGAACGGATTCATAACCTTTGATGAAACTTAAGATTTCTCAGCTCAAATTAGAGGTTACTTACTAAATTGGGGATGAACTTGTTTTAACCATGGGATTTTTTGGGACTTTTCGCATGAGATTAATTTATAAAAAGAAATCGGACTTGATTATATCTCTTTTATTTACTTTTGCGGAGTATATATACCGCTTGATTTTTGTACTTTCTTAGAGCTTCTTTTTGAATATAAGTGAATTCTCTCCTTTCTGTTGGTAAGACAGAGAGTTCTTAGCTAGATTTCGGCGTGTTTTTGTTATAGTTTTCTTAGTAGGCATAAAAACTAGAAGTTAACTGGTGTAAGTTAACTTTTGCTAAGTATAGAAGTGTGCCCGTTTTCCTTTATAGGTTAGTTTGGGCAGAAAGTCTTTAAGAGAATTAAAGTCGCCTAGAGGGCTAACTTAGAGAAAAACTAAACTTAGGAATTATTTTCAAAACTTGTTGGAATTTAGAGGCTAAGGCCCCGAACCACCTTAGCTGAATTTTAAATTCTACATTAGCGACCACAGAGGGATTATCGGAATTTGAAGTATGATTTAAAGCTCATGATTTAAGGAAAATGTGAAAGTTGTCTATATGTGATAATGTGAAAGTTCTAAGCATATAAATAAGGCTTTAAAAAAATTGCGATCTTTAATTACCTTGCTTCGCTGTACTAGAACCAAAGTGACTTCAACTTCACTGAGAAATGTCATCACAAGAGGAACTTGGTCTCAAACAAAAAGTTGGCGAGAGTATCACAAAGTGGGTGGACAGGGTTTACCAAAAATGCTATCGAGAAAATCTAGGAAAAACGGACCAAGAGTTGGATCGTCTGGCCCACTGGATTTTCATCAGCGGGCTACAAGTGGAGAGCCTGAGGATTGAACTTCGTAAAGAGCCATTTGTGGGGTATACTGTTATGGTGGGCTTAGCTATTGACCTGGGAATCAGTAGTGCAACACAGCCTCAGCCGGTAACAATGCGGGACAATGATGATGATGCTTGGAGCACTACTGCGACGATTGGGGAACAAAATACCAGAGATGCCGGCACACAAACGGAGATGGAGGTTCTCGAAGCAGCATTCAGTCCCGAATTTCACTTCCGTTTAATTCAATTGGTCCTCTCTGGGCAACAGAAAATGAGATGGGCTCTTGAACACTTGATGCAGGGACAACAGGCAATTGTTGGAGGCCAACAAGTTCAAACGAGGTCCCGGGTAGTATGCCAGCGGTGTGGTCAAGAAGGCCACTACAGTCGGGGATGCGCAAGATAGAAACGATTCGTGTGCATTGTTGTCTCTCCTCGAAAGCATCAAAACAAAAGAACTTCCAACTGTTTGTGAATACTCAGACCAAGGACTAACTAAACCTTTTATAAGTTCTTTTTCTATAAATTTGTTTTAGATTTCTATTTACTGATGTAAATCGTTTAACTATGTAATTAAAACTATTCAGGAGAATAGTTAAGTCCGAGTGGGTGGTGTAGAAATGGAATTTCTAACTTAAGCTATCTTAAGAAATTTAAGAAAACTTAAGAAATTATGGCAAAGTACTAACCTTGGGTTATTTCTCAGAAGATTCGAATTAAATTAGATCAAAATAATAATGGCTAAGTAAATTAGGACTTTAGAGGCGGTTTATTCAATAAATATTGATTTTGATAAGTACTGACAATTTTGACTTTGTCTGAACTGAACGGATTCATAACATTTGATGAAACTTAAGATTTCTCAGCTCAAATTAGAGGTTACTTACTAAATTGGGGATGAACTTGTTTTAACCATGGGATTTTTTGGGACTTTTCGCATGAGATTAATTTATAAAAAGAAATCGGACTTGATTATATCTCTTTTATTTACTTTTGCGGAGTATATATACCGCATGATTTTTGTACTTTCTTAGAGCTTCTTTTGAATATAAGTGAATTCTCTCCTTTCTGTTGGTAAGACAGAGAGTTCTTAGCTAGATTTCGGCGTGTTTTTGTTATAGTTTTCTTAGTAGGCATAAAAACTAGAAGTTAACTGGTGTAGGTTAACTTTTGCTAAGTATAGAAGTGTGCCCGTTTTCCTTTATAAGTTAGTTTGGGCAGAAGGTCTTTAAGAGAATTAAAGTCGCCTATAGGGCTAACTTAGAGAAAAACTAAACTTAGGAATTATTTTCAAAACTTGTTGGAATTTAGAGGCTAAGGCCTCGAACCACTTTAGCTGAATTTTAAATTCTACAGTCATGTGAAACCCAATTTGAGCATTCAGTTAGCCTAAAACGTTATTGCCCTAATTTTATAGGTAATTTTCTGCGACTAAATTTAAAGTACTAACTGTTTTTATGAAGAGTGCCCGGGTTGAAGTTTCTTTGATTTCATACAAGGATCATATATGATTTCATACTGTCCATACTTGATTTCTTAGTACGATCCTTGTATGAAACCAAAGAAATCATATATGATCCTTGTATGATTACCAAGAAATCATATATGATCCTAGTACGAATACAAAGAATCATACATCTTTTTTTTGAAAACCTTTAACCATTTATGTTTTTTTGTTTATATTCGGTTGGGCATCACCTATATGATACCGCGACATCACATAGTGATCCGCCAAAAGACCCTAACGTACAATATCAATTGCAAGTGGGGCACAAAATAAAAGAGTAAGTCCAAACAGATAACAAAATTTTTGACATACTCTGAGGCCAGTTTATACATATAAATGCTCATTTATAAAAAAATTAATCAAGAACAAAATTTGAATATCACGTCAAATTCGTTTTCTGAATACGTTTAAACCACAAATTTATTCTTTTAGCGCACACAAAGAATCAAATGTGGATTGCAAATGCGATATAATAATTTAATAAGTTCTCTGACTACATTATACGAGAACTTGTGGCACCAGTCAATGTATTATGTGTCATATATGACCTTGTATGATATCCAAAAAATTTTTTCAACTTCAATAGAAAATAAAAATTATACAGTTTTTAGTCTTTGAATTTTTTTTGTATTATCCCTGTATGATTTCTAGGAAATCATATATGGTCCTTGTATGTTTACCAAGAAATCATACAAATCGTACATGACCTAGTATGATTACTGAGAATCATATATGACCTAGTACGAAATCAAAGAAAATTGTATGATCGTTGACCCGGGTGCTATGGATAAATCCAAAACGGCTAATTGTCTTCTTAATCAAATATTCGCATCAGGAGGGATATTTCTGAAATGAATCACCAATTAAGCTTTCCTTGATATCGGTAATTAGATAAACTACCCGTGGGAATGGGGTAAAATTAAGCAAATTGGAAGTAAGTTTTTTTTTAGTGTAATCAGTTTCCACACACGCTTACAACTCTAATCTTATAACATAGGCCGTGAAAATACGTGGCAAAGTCGAGTACGTATACTCATTTTTCGCACATAGGCAACGTAATGTGATATTAACTGTGATACAAAACTACTATGACATGCGCAAATAACCCAATTAATTGTTTTGATTTTGTTCTGGAAAAGATAACTTGCAGGAATGGAACAAACGTTGAAAACTAAATTCGAAGCTTAGTTGAAGCCTGAGGTTTTCTTTTTATAACTGAGTGGTTTAGGCTATCTCCAGTGGGATTTTTTATCATCAAGCAAAAATATGTATTGCTGCACTTTTTCAATTGCTGGATTTTTGTTACTTTTCAGGTTATACAGAAAATCCGTAATCACATTAATATCCATCCTTGCCAGGATTTTTTTGATAAAAGAATCTAGGGCTGCATTGTCTCAATTATTACTTCATTACAAGTTTGTCACTCCCGAAATGATACTACTTTCAGAGAAAATGGCAACAACTTACAGACCAACTAAAAGTAAATCTAGTCCGCTGTTGCAATGTAATAAGATGCAAATGTGATAAACTCCAGCTAAGTATACTAAAAAATGTTAGCGAGTTTCTTTTTTCCATCGAAGAGTAGTAATTAAAATAACTGAGGTACTTCAGTAGTCAGTTTCGGATGGTTATCTGCTGAGACTCTTGCAAGACATTTGAATGATCATAACTTCAGTGACTTGACTTTCGAGATTGCGCAAGATTGTGTCACAGATAACCGTCCAAGTTCGAGTTAGGTTGTTGCAAAGAAAGTAACTGGTACCAATTGTAGAGTAAATATCCATGGTGAAGTTCTATTGTTTTGTCATCAATTAGTAGCATGCACAAAGAGCTAGTGGCTGTAACATTAAGCTTTGCCCTATAAGGAGCCTTGATCTTTTCAAAATAATATGGTTGGGATCTCAGCCAAAGCTATGGCTTGAATTGAGTTGAATGAATGGTCATAAATAAAGTTCAGTAGATGAGAGGTTGACATTGGTTACACAACACAGCGACTTATGAAAAATTAAAACGTATTGTCTCAAAAACTTCATAAATACAGATTCATGAGAAAACTTTCACAAAAAAATATAAAGAAAATTAATGAAGAAGAAAAATGGAATTTTAGAGAAATGCAGCGTCATTAGCCATTGAATTTGGAACTTACAACTGAATTATTTTTTTAGTTTATGTCAGATTCTGACATATACACATTTGCTTTCTTCTTTAATGAAAGCTGAGGCAGATATTTCACCGTTGAATAACTTCCCGGGAAAAGGATTTCCCTCCTAAATTACCGGAATAAAGAGAGGAAAGAGTGTAAATAAAATGTTGCACCTCTATTTCTGTTCTTACCAAGGGTAGAATGAGTGCAATTTTTTAAATGAGACCAGATAAGTGTCAGAAAACGATGGTGAAATTAAAAGCGGAAATTTTTTTACACTCTTGGCAATTACATATTAACATCAATTTTACACTCTTGGCAACCATTATTTCCGATTAATTGTACACCCTGGGCAATAAAACTTTACGTTAAACCCCTCCAGTCTTATTTTAAAATTACACTCTTTAAATTACACTCTTTAGACCTCGGCATTTGAAAAGCCTCAAATATTTTAGCAGGGGAGGTGGAGGTTAGCGGCTACACTTTCTACAATTGCACAGTTTCTACATTTAGTCGAGAAAAGGGTTTTTAATGGGCATTTTGGGTCAATCACAGTAGTGCCATATGTCCAAAAAAATACAATTCAAATTTCCAGTCGGGCAAGCTTTTTCATAACTCATGCAAAATTACTTTCAAAAGTCTGCTTTTTTACATTTCAGATATGATTTTCTTGTAATGACTAAAATGACACGGTCCAGTTTCCTAAATTTAGTCGAGAAAAAATTTGTTGTGGTCAATTGTGGTCAATTAAGGTAGTATCATATGTCAGAAAAAAATCAATAACTGAGATTAGGTCAATTTACCAGTCAAACATGATTTCTTCTTAATTTGAGGAAAATTATTTTAATAGGGTTGTTTTTGTGCCCGTCTGGGATATTTTTTTCTTTTTTACTTCTCCGCAAACCAGAGCAGCACCAGCGCAACACCAAATATCAGTGCACGAGATCAATGCAACCTAAAATACAGCCAGAATAGTCCAAAAAGATTTAGGATTTTTTTTATTTCCCCGGATCAATTGATTTTCTACATTAAACTTCTTTGCTACATTAATGGATGGATTTAAAGCGTAGTTTGACTGAAATGGCTTTTTCTTCATTAGCCTACAATGTAGAATTTATTTTTCTCATTCAAACAGTGATTTCTCATTTATGATAACAAAACAGACTTTGCGCCATTAGTTGCTCCTCAAACCTAGGGCTATAGTTGCTGACTGCTTTATATATTTGAGAGCAATAAAAATTCTCAAAGACAAACTAGTCGAGAAAATCATATACATAAAAAATTTTACTCCTCGAAAAATTGACAATATATTGATCGAATTTTTTTGTTTTTCAGCAATTTGAGTTGAGAAAAAATCACTTTTATTGCTTTAGTCTTTCAAAACTTCTGCATTATTAGTTTGCGTCAAGCTCAAGTCCAGTGTGAAAAGTTGACGTAAAAATAGTCGGCTTAAGTCAAGTAAAAATAGGCTCCGTGGGTCAGGCACGGATTTCTATGGTACACAGGTACCAATGTATCATTAATACTGTTGTTAATTCACCATTTATTTACATATTTCTATTTATGGTTTTAGTTACTTTTGCCTCCATACAAAATTGATTTATTCGCACAGCGAATAACAAGAAATTCAAATACGTACAGTAAAACTGTACAAAATGGCACAGTCAATGGGGTCAAGAAAGACCCCATTGACCGTTTTTGGGAGAAACCCTCATCAGAACCACTACTACGATGGAAAAATGGAGGAATTAAGTGAAACTTGCAATTTTGGCGAAAGAGGGTATCAATGTTGACGTGTTGCTCAAACCAAAACCAATCATGGTGGGTCTCCCATTACAACCAAGATACAAACAACCAATTGACGACTCCACCAAGGCCACTGAACGAGAAAGAAAGGCCCGATATGCACAACTCAAAATCTCGTGGGATTTGAACTGTCAGAAGATAATGATTGCTGGGATACTCTGATGTGATCGCTCTTGGGACCTCTGCGATCCAAAATCCGTCTCATTGCTTTACTTAACCATCGGCACAGAGGGTAAATGTTTTTGTGTAAATGTAACCATCGGCACAGAGGGTAAATGAACATTGGCCCATTGTGGAGGCTGCATTTGTGAGCCTAGAAATATTATCTTTAATAGATACCCGCCATTCGCCGGGAAATAAGAAAGAAAAGAGTGTAGTGCACTTTTACAGCACACTCAAAGATTTAGCGGAGAATTTTATTTTCAAATACTGTGAGGAAACAATAATCAGGGATATTTTTTTCACAAATATACCTGATATCAACATACAGCGTTATTTGTTCCGCGAAACATCAGAACCAAGCCAAACACTACAAATGGCAATCAATATGGAAATGGGAGAAATAGATCAAAAGAGAATAAATAGCATGACTCCAGTGTTATTCAACAGCGTTCAGAACAAAAGTGGTTTTCACCCAGCGAATCGCCAACAACAACTAACAAACACAATTTCCACGAAGGCAAATCAATCAAACCAATGCCGTAATTGTGGACAAACGTGACAACCCAACCAAAAAAATAATTGCATTGCACTATGAAAAAAGTGTAACAACTGTGGCATAATGAATCACTTTGCAAAAATGTGCAGAAAGCCGAAACAGAAAAATCAAAACAGAGACATAAAAAATATGAAAATGAAACCGATGAAGAAACAGTGAACAGCGTAAAGAACTACAACCCGAGATACGAATCCGACTACACTTCATCAGATGACATTTGCTTTGCAATGATCTCAAATGACCACGCAGACAAAATTGCACCCCAAAACAAAAAAATCACAATTGGAAATAATCAAATAACGCTTCTACTTGAATCAGGCCGTGTATTCTCCATATTCACTAAAAATTGAATAACTTCAATCATAAACTAATGCAAAAAAGCCAAATGGGTGTCGGAAAAGACACGAAACATATAGAACATTTCAAACGAACCCCTAAAGACATTGAAAACGTTGATAGCGCCAATCCAAAGTAGCAATTAAAGCAGCGAAAATGCGTGCTTTGTGATTGTGAAAAACGGACTCAGACCACTGAGAGGGCGAGATCTGATTGAAACATTGGGATTCTATATCGACCAACAATAGGCAACCAACAGAATTGTCAACTGCATCAACACATTGAACTCTATTAAACAACGAAAAGTCGACAAGTTTCTTTTTTCCATCAAACAGTAGTAATTTAAATAACTGAGGTATACTTCAGTAGTCAGTTTCGGATGGTTATCTGTTGAGACTCTTGCAAGACATTTGAATGATCATAACTTCAGTGACTTGACTTTCGAGATTGCGCAAGATTTTGTCACAGATAGCCATCCAAGTTCGGGTAGGGTTGTTGTAAAGCAAGTAACTGGTACCAATTGTACA
Source organism: Convolutriloba macropyga (assembly GCF_964194025.1). Lineage (NCBI taxonomy): Eukaryota > Metazoa > Xenacoelomorpha > Acoela > Convolutidae > Convolutriloba > Convolutriloba macropyga. The sequence continues at coordinate 45,459,413 of NC_134468.1, read as the reverse complement.
GTAAAAATCGAAGGTGAAGTTCTGTTGTTTTGTCACCATTTAGTAGCATGCACAAAGAGCTAGTGGCTGTAACAATAAGTTTTGCCCTATAAGGACCTTGATCTTTTTAAAATAATATGGTTGGGATCTCAGCCAAAGCGGGCTTGAATTGAGTTGAAAGAATGGTCAAAAAAAAGTTCAGTAGATGAGAGGTTGACATTGGTTACAAAACACAGCGATATATGAAAGATTAAAACGTATTGTCTCAAAAACTTCATAAATACAGATTCATGAGAAAACTTTCACAAAAAAATATAAAGAAAATTAATGAAGAAGAAAAATGGAATTTTAGAGAAATGCAGCGTCATTAGCCATTGAATTTGGAACTTACAATTGAATTATTTTTTTAGTTTATGTCAGATTCTGACATATACACATTTGCTTTCTTCTTTAATGAAAGCTGAGGCAGATATTTCACCGTTGAATAACTTCCCGGGAAAAGGATTTCCCTCCTAAATTACAGGAATAAAGAGAGGAAAGAGTGTAAATAAAATGTTGCACCTCTATTTCTGTTCTTAACAAGGGTAAAATGAGTGCAATTTTTTAAATGAGACCAGATAAGTGTCAGAAAACGATGGTGAAATTAAAAGCGGAAATTTTTTTACACTCTTGGCAATTACATATTAACATCAACTTTACACTCTTGGCAAGTCTTACTTCCTATTATATATACATTCTGAGTAATAGGTTTGTGTTACACCCTTTCAGTCTCATTTTAAAATTACCCTCTTTAAATTACACTCTTTAGACCTCGGCACTTGAAAAGCCTCAATATTTTTAGTAGGGGAGGTGGAGGTTAGTGGGTACACTTTTAACAACTGCACAGTTTCTACATTAAGTCGAGAAAATGTTTTTAATGGGCACTTTGGGTCAATCATAGTAGTGTCATATGTCTAAAAAATACAGTTCAAATCTCCAGACTAGATCTTTTTACTAGTCAGGCAAGCTTTTTCATAACTCAAGCAAATTTACTTTCAAAAGTCTGCTTTTTTACATTTCAGATATAAGTTTTTCTTGTAATGACTAAAATGACACGGTCCAGTTTCCTACATTTAGAAAAAAATTGTTGTGGGCATTTGTGGTCAATCAAGATAGTTTCATATGTCAGAAAAAAAATTCAATAACTGAGATTAGGTCAATTTACCAGTCAAGCATGATTTCATAACTTGAGGAAAATTGTTTTATTGGGTTTGCTTTTTTGCCCGTCTGGGATAAATTTTTCTTTTTTACTTCTCCGCATACCAGATCAGCACTGACACAACACCAAATATCCGTGCACGAGATCAATACAACCTAAAATACAGCCGCAATAATCCAAAAGATTTAACATTTTTTTATTTCCCCGGAGCAATTGGTTCTCTACATTAAACTTCTTTGCTACATTAATTGATGGATTTAAAGCGTAGTCTGACATGTGTTCTTCTTCATTAGCCTACAATGTAGATTTTGTTTCATTCAAACAGTGATTTATCATTTATGATAACAAAACAGAATTTGCACCATTAGTTGCTCCACAAACCTAGGGATATAGTTGCTGACTGCTTTTTAAATTTGTGAGCAAAAAAAATTCTCACAGACAAACTTGTCGAGAAAATCATATACATAAAAAATTTTACTCCTCGTAAATTTGACAATATATTGATCAAAATTTTTTGTTTTTCAGCAATTTGAGTTGAGAAAAATCACTTTTATAGTTTTAGTCTTTCAAAACTTCTGCATTTTTAGTTTGCGTCAGGCTCAAAACCAGTGTGAAAAGTTTGGTTGACGTAAAAATAGTCGGCTTAAGTCAAGTAAAAATAGGCTCCGTGGTTCAAACACGGATTTCTTTGGTACACAGGTACCAATGCATCATTCATACTGTTGTTAACTTACGATTTATTTACATATTTTCATTTATGGTTATAGTTACTTTCACCTCCATACAAAATTGATTTATTCGCACAGCGAATAACAAGAATTTCAAATACGTACAGTAAACTTGTACAAAATGGCACAGTCAGTAGTGTCAAGAAAGACCCCATTGACCGTTTTTGAGAGAAACCCTCATCAGAACCACCACTACGATGGAAAAATGGAGGAATTAAGTGAAACTTGCAACTTTGGCGAAAGAGTGTATCAATGTTGACGTGTTGCTAAACGCAAAACCAACCACGGGGATCTCCCATTAGAACCATGATACAAACAACCAATTGACGACTCCACCGAGGGCACTGAACTTTAAAAAGTCCCGAAATGCACAACTCAAACTCTGGTGGGATTTGAACTGTCAGAAGATAATGAATGCTGGGATACACTGATGTGATCACTCTTGGGACCTCTGCGATCAAAAATGAGTCTCATTGCTTTACTCAACCATCGGCACAGAGGGTAAATTTGTTTTGAGCCGAAATGAACCACACGCTGTAATAAATGAATTAACAACGATGGAACATTAGCCCACTGTGGAGGCTGCATTTTTGAGGCTCGAAATATTATCTCTAATAGATACCTGCCATTCGCCGGGAAATAAAAATGAAAAGAGTGTAGTGCAGTTTTGCAGCACACTCAAATGTTTAGCGTAGAACTGTAGTGTCAAAGACTGTGAGAAAATATCAAAATACAGCGCTATTTGTTCCGCGAAACATCAGAACCAAGCCAAGCGATACAAGCGACAATCAGTATGGAAATAGGAGAATTAGATCAAAAGAGAATAAATAGCATGAATCCAGTGTTTATCAACAGCGTTCAGAACACAAACGTGACAACCCAACCAAAAACAAAACTGCATTGCACTAGGAAAAAAGTGTAACAACTGTGGCATAATGAATCACTTTGCAGAATACCACAACAGACAAAATAAAACAGAGACATAAAAAATATGGAAAATGAAAACGAAATCGTCGAAGAAACAGTGAACAGCGTAGAGAAATACAACCCGAGATACGAATCCGACTACATTTCATCAGATGACAATTGCTTTGCAATGATCTCAAATAACAGAACAGAGAAAATTGCACCGCAAAACAAAAAAATCACAATCGGAAATAATCAAATAACACTTCTACTTGAATTAGGCCGTGTATTCTCCATATTCACTAAAAATTGAATAACTTCAATCAAAACTAATGCAAAAATGCCATATAAGTGTCGAAAAGACACAAAACATAAAGAACATTTCGAACGAACACCTAAAGACACTCAAAACGTTAATAGCGCCATTGCAAAGTCGCAATTAACGCTGCAAAAATGCGTGCTTTGTGATTGTGAAAAACGAACTTATACCACTGATAGGGCGAGACCTGCTTGAAGCATTGGGAATATATATCGAACAACACTAGGCGACCAACAGAATTGTCAACTGCATCAACACATCCAACTCGATTCAACAACGAAAAAACGACAGGTTTCCATGAATGATCAGTAGAATTGGTAAGTGAAAAAACCATACTGTAGAAAATCGCAGTTTCAAAATAAGTACCAAGCGCCAAATCAAAAAGGTAGAAAAGTTACCATCAACATCCAAGACAAAGTTGAACAAGAATTGGAAACACTATTGAACTAGGGACATATTAATAAATTTAGTTCATGCTCAGATAAAAACATCACTGGCAGTCATAAAAGTAAAGAAGAACGGCTCTATTAAATTAGCTCCCGATTCAAATATCATGAACAATTCAATTCGTAAAATAAACATCAAATGCCCAATATCGACAGCCTGGTGCAACTGATTTCTCGCAATTTATGCGTAAACGCGGAGCAAATCGAGGCACACTTTACGACGATAGGTTTGAAGTACCCGTATAGCCAACTCAATCTACACAAGGAAACGGCACGCCACATTAATTAGAATATCCTAAGCGGTGATATGATTGGCACTTATCGCCTTAAAACAGGATTTCAAGGTCTATGAGATATGTTGGCTGAAATTTAAAAGGTGATAGACACAACCCTCATAGGGCTAACCAATACGTACTGTTTTCTAGACATACTAATTATATGCTGCACTTTGGCAAATCACATGAAACTAGTTCTGAAAACAAGTTCAAAAATGAACTAAAAACGGGATGATGTGAACTTGACAATAAACTTACCAAAATGTCAATATGCAAAAAAAACGAGATAGAATGGCTCCGCTCAAATATCACAAAAATTGCTATCAAACCATAAGATACAAAAACGAGCTCAATAGTAGATCTAAAGCCACCAACAACTCTGAAGAAAATGAGATCCTTCCTACGCTCAGTCTACCATCTAAGTAAATTTAAACCAAATTTAGCAATTTTATGCCACCCACTCAGATCACTGCTGAAAAAATCAGAAAAGTTTAATTTGATTAAAAACCACAAAATACATTCTGACGAAATAAAAGCGAAACTCTCTGAAGCAACTGAAAGCAGACATTAAAAACTTGATCTTGAAACAACTATGAAACGCAATGCATCTCGACAAGGCCTAAGTTTTAGAGAGGCATATCCACATTACTGCCTATTAACTTTAACATTGACCTCTTGCCCGGCAGGCGTGTGGAATTAGTTGACTATATAACATGCGAACCAAACCTAATAGCACCCAATATTACATAATACGACGAGCAATTTATCGTCGCAAAAAGCTAAATCTAATGAAACATGCTGCGAAACGCTTCCTATTAAACAATTCTATTTTTGTGCCGAATGCGCCGCACTTTAAAACAAGTTGTAAAACCTACATGCTAGCAAGCCCAGTTAAACTAAATACTCCTCAAATTGCTCCGCAAATTGAAAACTCCATTCACTCCCCAGATACTAATAGCGTGAAAATAAATTCTACAAACTCCTCCAATAAAGCGAGCAATTGAAGCAAAAACAGTGAACAAATTCATTCCACCAATTTGTCAGCTGCAAATCAGTTTGATAATAAATCATATAAATTCGAGCGAATAGCAAATAAATTCATCAACATCATTTGAATGCCTCGCAAGAGCAATCAGCCGAATACACCAAACAGAGTGCACTGTGACTAAGAAAATGTGAGTCCGGCCCCAAATGCCCAGAAAACACCCCATGTACTGATGATACCCGCACCCCGATGTTGACACCAACGAAACTGATCAACGAAAAGATATGGGGACGCCTTTAATTTCGCCCTCAGAAAGATATTCACGAATAGATTGCTCACAAGCCTAACAAAGAAAGACACAATTTTGATGGAGGTACGCGACTGCTTCTTAACAAACACTGAAGAACGCTGTATACAGATCAGACCGGCATCCAATCATTTTGGCGGAACCTACACGTCGAATCAGGCTGCTCGTGCATCGACAACAAGATCACAAAACCCAATGCTATGAAGGGCGTCTATATGGGCATCCTCCGCTGCACCCACACCCGAAATTGGGGAATGGCCGATGTGGCCATCCACGCCTGTTGGCCATATAAACTGGGACCTCTTAACCAAAACTGCCAAATGCACACCGTGCAGAAAAGATAAAAATTGAGACCTGTTATTCCCTTGAGTAAATGCAGTCCTATAATTCATGCAGTGACCCTAATGAAGTGATACGATTAGATTTTAGCGGTTCAATATATAACGAAAGAAATCAAGAAAAAGCCTACATTGATCTTTTCTCCAACTTCCGTCGGCGGAAGTTTACGAGCTCGCTAATGCAATCAACATACAGAATATTACTACCTGGCGTACCACGACGCATTCTCTTAGATCAAATTAGCAAACAAATTAGTAGATTCTGTGAACAACAAAAAAACATTGATTCGCACCAATCGTTGACCATAGATCAATTGGCCTAGTTGAGCGGCTAATCCAAACAATAGAGTGTAGGCTCGCTTGCGTAAAAGAATCTGCTAAATCCGAATTCAACGAGAAAATGTCAAACCTCAAAAAATTCAAGAATATATCAACTCCTCATTTGCAAACATAAAAGGCTATTTATATCGCCATTTGAAGTGCACTTCGGAAGACGCTCAAATAAGCAATATAAGTCCAGAGCCTAGTTGGACGAAACTCTCTCATAGGAAAATCATTAATAAATATTTAGATCAAGACAGGGTTAATTGGACCCAACTCAATCCTGATGAGGTAAGCGACAAGAGCGACACAGAAATAAGAGCGACACAGAAATAAGAAAAAATACAAAACAACCGCAATCAAAAACGCCCTTGACCGACAAATTAGTGATTGGAGTCAAGTTTGATTGACCTCCAAAAATCTAACCGGATAAACAAAAAGAATTTACCAAATAACCATTCATTGATACCGACAATCGATAACCGGGAATGAAAATATCGTTAATACTATTTGAAACCGATCCCGATTATTTACAAGATAACCGTGAAGTTTTTCATGGAATTATTATAATTCTAAAATTAAACCTTTTTAAAGAAAAAAACCATTCACAACAATTAGCATTGCAACAAAACCATCTTGCACACTATATATACCATCATTAGTATTAAGCAGCAGCCAGAAAAACGAAAATATATATTTCCTTTAACCGACGAAAAAGGGATATCAATAACATATTATAGTCACGAAAACGAAATCAGTCTAGTAGACATTAAAAAAATTATTCCTTTATAGACACTAATTACCACAAGATAATACTAAGCTAGTAGAAAAACCGAATTCAACGTACAAACTAATAAGAGATACAACAGAATCCATCTCAAAAAATAACGATAATCAAAAAGAATCTGTAAACGATGAACTCAGACAAGATTTTGAAAACTTCAAAAGCTGGCTGAAAAAGTTGATAGACCCCAGAAAAAAAATAACGGTGATATAGCATCAGAAATTCGGAATATAGTATCGGAATTCTCATAGGTTTTCTGGCTATATAATATCGAGTAAATCGATGAAATAAGAAAAATCATTGGAGAAGGATACGCAGTCATGACTTAAAACAATTTTGAAAAAATGATTAAAAATCATCATAATTTGAAAGTGTCCAGAAAATAAGATCAATCAGTCTCAGTTCCTTCATAGTACTAGACAATTATATTTGAATTTTTGATCAAGAATATGCACGGTCAAAATCTTTAATATCGGCAGCAAGAATAACCTCAACGTCAACTCCAGAAGAACAATTGATTCATACTACAATACCAAATACAAAGAAGACAACAAAAATGCCAGATAGAAAATTAACATCGAACATAATTCAAAACAAAGATAACTACCCACACCATCCTTCATAAATATCTGATCACGAAAATGAATTTGATTAATCAGTACAGCAAACAGAAAACAAGCGACCAAGCAAATTTATTAAACCACACAACTTTGGTTCCGGCAATGACCAACGTGATATACACACGATGAAAAAATATAGAAAGTAACAAACCAAACATATCAATTATTAGAGAACCTCAAAGATAATTTTTCTGAACTGAGTGAAAACCTACAAAGCAAACAAGAACGTAGTTTAGAACAAGCATTTAACCAAATAAACCAAACAATGTTACAAAGGATTTCAAAACAGAATCAAAACATTGATTATATACACCGACAGAACTTTCATAGAGCAAGTACCCAAAAGGGAAAGTTTAGACCACGACGTCCAGAAATATCATCAACAGAGGAAAAGGAGACGACAGTCACCGAACCACTTCTAAATTTTATAAACATTTACCATCAATTAGCAAAAACGAAGGCCTATCATTCGAACCAACAAGCTCTAACGGTTCAGTACCAACAAACATTCAACCATTCCACGGCACAGACCCAGTTTTTACTGTCAAAGAATACTTAAACAATATAGCAGCAGCTATGATCTTCAGCAGCGGAATTTAACTAGTTAATGAACCAGGCCATCATCAATGGCAATTAAGATGAGAAGCAATAATACTGCATACCCCCACAAAGAGCTGCACAAAAATTGTATTCGACCCTACCGAGTGAAACAAAGTTAGATTGGGAAAAACTCAGACATGTTTAACAGCAAAGAATTCTCAGACATGTTTAACTCTAAAAAGTTATAAAAAACAATCAAAAACATCATTACAACAGATACAAAAACATAAAAACGAATCGTTGAGATCCTTAGCATTACGAATAGAAACACCTGTTAAAACAGCCTATACATTATATGCTGACGATTAGAAAAATAGTGCAATGAACAAAACATTCATCAGATGTCTCGAAACAGAACAAAAAAAATGCAGCATTGACAAATCACGCACACCATAAACAAACACAATGGAAAACAGCAATGCCATTCAAAACACTGGCAGACAAAATCGTTCAATTGGATCTGACTAGAGAAATAGCAAATAACCATAAAAGACTTCACCAATTAAACCAAATTGCATCAAAACCAGAGAGAGAAGTAAAGATGATGTCAAAATCTGTAACAATATTGATAACCTAGATAACAAGAACAGATAACAGATTCTGGAAATGTTGTATGCATTGTACTCAACGGCATAAACATTACCTATGACCGGAAGAGTTTCAAGGGAAGACCAAAATTCTTACTTTTCTGTAGCTATTGCAGTTCACACGGGCATATGAAGGAAGATGCTTTAAAACACAACGGAGAAAAACACAACGAAAACCGAGGGAAAGATAGTTTTATGGACGCATGAGAAGTAACCAAAACTTACCAAACAGACAAATAAGTTCTAATAACCTTATTTGTAGACAATTATCTTCGTCATCACCAGTACCTAGTATTGTAGAGGTAGACCACCAAAATGATCATCACAATTACACCAAATTAATGATAGAAGATCATACTCAATCAATAAAAGTAATAGTAGATCATATAGCAGAAACTAATATAACAAAAACAATCGCAACCGTTTGAGAAGTTATAACAGAAGTAAAAATAAAGATATAACAACTATAACAGAAGCGAAATAACAGTTACAATAGATCAAACAAGAAGAACAACAAACCAAACTCTCGACACATTTCAGGATACAATTCGAGAATTAATTCAAAATATAATTCCAGAAACAATTTCAGAAAGAATTCGAGAAACCAATCACCCTATAATAATATTAATAATAACTAAAACTCAAACCATAATAAAAACAGTAACGATAGAAATAAATATTCAAACAGTAGTGATAATATCCCAAGCCGATCAAAATATAAAACTCTAACTCAAATGGAAGACCAAACAGTTAAAATGTCAAGAAAAACAGAAAAATATCAAAAAACAGCAAAATATCAATATTGACCCACCTGGCATTGATCAATACCAAAACTCGTCAGCATCATCTGTCGAACACCAGCGAACTCTTGCTAAATTCTATAACGCAAATGAGGATACTTGTAACTTGATTAATACTATTGAACCTAATGCAACCTAGGTACTACCGATGTGTCAATGTTCAATTCTAGAAAACGATTTCACAAAACAAAAACCAATGTTGGAAATAAATTTCCCGTTTGACTCATGAACAGCACCGAACCTATTAAATGAAGATACATGGAATGAGTTGAAATACAATGATCCAAATTTACAACTAATATACTCTACGAAGACATTAACACTAGCAAACAACACCAAAAAACAAGCATTAGGGATCATAGAGTTAGATTAAACAACAGAGAGAACATTAAATAACACACGTAAACCTCAGCAAACATTCAAAAATCATTTCAACGTTATGTAATGTCATCAAAATACTCTCGGAACACCATTCTTAAAAGATTATATTGTAACAATAATCTTTAATACAAACAAATTGACCATGAAAGCAAACACAATTTTAGATAACGATATTACATTCCATCTAAACTCTACAAAAGTGTATGCGTATTTTTCGAGAGTATATCCAGTCTTTAAAAAAAGAATCGTTATATTTTGAGCCAAATCAAAATAATTGCAAATCAAAATATTTCAACTATAATAGAAACAAAATGACCATAAACGCAAACACAATTTTAGATAACAATATTACATTCTTTCTAGAATTTAAAAAAGTGCATCCGTATTATTCGAGAGTAGATCCAGTCTATAAAAAAGAATCATTAAATTTTGAACCAAATCAACATAATAGCACGACATTTCGAATACTAAAATTCAAAAGGATGGAGAAATCAAACAGAAAAAAAATTACTGATTACTTTGAATCAATACACAAATACCAAAGTAAGTTATTCACTGACATTAAAGACTTATCACTAGAAATCGAAAATTTGCTGATATGAACTTAATAAAAAAACAAACCAAAGAATTGAAATCAATCAAGCACTGATAGACTTTATTTACCAACATTCAAAACCTTTCAAATGGTAGCATATCAAGATAATTCATTAGATCTGTTTTCGGTGCAATATTGAGCCCTAAACATTGAACATTACAAAACCAACGAAACAAACATTAGACCAATTTTTAACATTAAAAAGAAAACCAGATCTCATTTAAAAATTTAACATAAAGAGATATAACCAACAAAAACAAGAACTCACTCAATTATTTGATTTCCAACACTCACATTTATCACAAGACAAGTTTGAAATAAATAGTAACAGTCAAATGAAATTATCGATATGTATAAGCAACAAACAAGTTCGATGTTGGAAAAACGAAATTAAAACTTCAGTTACCAATGTAAAAAGAAAACAAAGAATAAAGTACCAATACATCTCAGAGAACGTTTTCAAAAACTAATAGACGTTCTAAAAATATATGATATTGTATCACCAGTTAACAAAGAACAATTGTCAGCTGGAAACACTTTCATTAATGTCGGTATAAATCTTCGAAAGGGACAATCTTTAGAAACTGTGCTAGACACTAAATTCCTAAATAGCATGATCGATGAATCGAAATGCAATTGGCTAAAAGAACCAGTAGATTTTGCATTAACCAGGATAAACGGAGCAATTTTTACAACAGCTGTATATAGTTGTTTAGATGGACGAAATAAACCTAACATTACCAGATTTACTAAGCAGAACATTAAACGGAGAAAATTTTCCCAAAAAAAAGAGATATAACCGTGGAAGTACCAGACAATGTCAAATTCTTCTTCGTCAAAACAACTTTTGGGAATAACATAGAAGGAAATTATAGAATCTGCTATATTACGAACATTGAAACATGCAAACAAACACATTACCCTCTCCTAGCAAACATACATAACAGTTTCTGAAAAATTAAAATTGATAAAAACAAATATCAACCATTATCTTACGAAAAGGTCACACAAGAAACGAAAACTAAACTAATGCCAAACTGTAAACCAAAACTAAAATATGGAACTTTACCGATAATCGGAAAAAAACGATCTAGACATAGCTCATAACCAAAAAAGACCATAATTAGTACACCATGATGATGAATATTTACGATTCTTAAACAACGTAGAATCAACCAAAATAGCAAAATACGATCACGTTGAAATTAACAATATCTTTTATGATGAGACAAAAATCACAAACACATCGATAAATGAGACGCAAAATCTAGACCCAGTAATCCATCAAAATAAAATGTTGGAAAAACTTGAAATCAAACCATCTTCAGTTACACGTGAAATCCGAGATAACAAAGGAATTTTTGCTTATTTGCAAATTAAAAATATATAATTATATATGAAAATACTGGAATTAAGAACAAAATTTTAAAAATAAACAAAATATCAGTCCTCAGAATATGCTAACCGTTAACGCTACTATTAAGTGCATTTTTCCGAGAACATTTTATCGATGTCGTAGGCCATAGAGGCTTTGAAAAAACAAAACGTAACATTATGTAGAAATCTTAGTTCCCATATCTTAGCACTTGGATTCAAATATAACTTGGAGGCTGCATAAATTGTCAAACAAACAAAATTTTTGCGAAACACGAACAAAAGCTTAAACAGAACAATTAGCAACTACAAAAAATTATCGAACCAACAGCTCTAACGGTTCAGTACCAACAAACATTCAACTATTCCACGGCACAGACCCAGTTTTTACTGTCAAAGAATACTTAAACAATATAGCAGCAGCTATGATCTTCAGCAGCGGAGTTTAACTAGTTAATGAACCAGGCCATCATCAATGGCAATTAAGATGAGAAGCAATTATACTGCATACCCCCACGAAGAGCTGCACAAAAATTGTATTCGACCCTACCGAGTGAAACAAAGTTAGATTGGGAGAAAATCTGCAAAGAATTCTCAGACATGTTTAACTCTAGAAAGTTAAAAAAAACAATCAAAAATATCATTACAACAGATACAAAAACATAAAAACGAATCGTTGAGATCCTTAGCATTACGAATAGAAGCACCTCTTAAAACAGCCTATACATTATATGCTGACGATTAGAAAAATAGTGCAATGAACCAAACATTTATCAGATGTCTCGAAACAGAACCAAAAAAATGCAGCATTGACAAATCACGCACACCATAAACAAACACCATGGAAAACAGCAATGCCATTCAAAACACTGGTAGACAAAATCGTTCAATTGGATCTGACTAGAAAAATAGCAAATAACCATAAAAGACTTCACCAATTAAACCAAATTGCATCAAAACCAGAGAGAGAAGTAAAGATGATGTCAAAATTCTGTAACAATATTGATAACCTAGATAACAAGAACAGATAACAGATTTTGGAAATGTATGCATTGTACTCAACGGCATAAACATTACCTATGACCGGAAGAGTTTCAAGGGAAGACCAAAATTCTTACTTTTCTGTAGCTATTGCAGTTCAAACGGGCATATGAAGGAATATGCTTTAAAACACAACGGAGAAAAACAAAAAGAAAACAGAGAGAAAGATAGTTTTATGGACGCATGAGAAGTAACCAAAACTTACCAAACAGACAAATAAGTTCTAATAACCTTATTTGTAGACAATTATCTTCGTCATCACCAGTACCTAGTATTGTAGAGGTAGACCACCAAAAAGATCATTACAATTATACCAAAGTAATGATAGAAGATCATACTCAATCAATAAAAGTAATAGTAGATCATATAGCAGAAACTACTATAACAAAAACAATCGCAACCGTTTGAGAAGTTATAACAGAAGTAAAAATAAAGATATAACATCTATAACAGAAGCGAAATAACATTTACAATAGATCAAACAAGAAGAACGACAAACCAAACTCTCGACACATTTCAGGATACAATTCGAGAAATAATTCAAAATATATTTCCAGAAACAATTTCAGAAAGAATTCGAGAAACCAATCACCCTATAATAACATTAATAATAACTAAAACTCAAACCACAATAAAAACAGTAACGATAGAAATAAATATTCAAACAGTAGTGATAATATCCCAAGCCGATCAAAATATAAAACTTTAACTCAAATGGAAGACCAAACACTTAAAATGTCAAGAAAAACAGAAAAATATCAAAAAACAGCAAAATATCAATTTTGACCCACCTGGCATTGATCAATACCAAAACTCGTCAGCATCATCTGTCGAACACCATCGAACTCTTGCTAAATTCTATAACGCAAATGAGGATACTTGTAACTTGATTAATACTATTGAACCTAATGCAACCTAGGTACTACCGATGTGTCAATGTTCAATTCTAGAAAACGATTTCACAAAACAAAAACCAATGTTGGAAATAAATTTCCAGTTTGACTCTTGAACAGCACCGAACCTATTAAATGAAGATACATGGAATGAATTGAAATACAATGATCCAAATTTACAACTAATATACTCTACGAAGACATTAACAACAGCAAACAACACCAAAAAACAAGCATTAGGGATCATAGAGTTAGATTAAACAACAGAGAGAACATTAAATAACACACGTAAACCTCAGCAAACATTCAAAAATCATTTCAACGTTATGTAATGTCATCAAAATACTCTCGGAACACCATTCTTAAAAGATTATATTGTAACAATAATCTTTAATACAAACAAATTGACCATGAAAGCAAACACAATTTTAGATAACGATATTACATTCCATCTAAACTCTACAAAAGTGTATGCGTATTTTTCGAGAGTATATCCAGTCTTTAAAAAAAGAATCATTATATTTTGAACCAAATCAAAATAATTGCAAATCAAAATATTTCAACTATAATAGAAACAAATTGACCATAAACGCAAACACAATTTTAGATAACAATATTACATTCTTTCTAGAATTTAAAAAAGTGCATCCGTATTATTCGAGAGTAGATCCAGTCTATAAAAAAGAATCATTAAATTTTGAACCAAATCAACATAATAGCACGACATTTCCAATACCAAAATTCAAAAGGATGGAGAAATCAAACAGAAAAAAAATTACTGATTACTTTGAATCAATACACAAATACCAAAGTAAGTTATTCACTGACATTAAAGACTTATCACTAGAAATCGAAAATTTGCTGATATGAACGTAATAAAAAACAAACCAAAGAATTGCAATCAATCAAGCACTGATAGACTTTATTTACCAACATTCAAAACCTTTCAAATGGAAGCATATCAAGATAATTCATTAGATCTGTTTTCGGTGCAATATTGAGCCCTAAACATTGAACATTACAAAACCAACGAAACAAACATTAGACCAATTTTTAACATTAAAAAGAAAACCAGATCTCATTTAAAAATTTAACATAAAGAGATATAACCAACAAAAACAAGAACTCACTCAATTATTTGATTTCCAACACTCACATTTATCACAAGACAAGTTTGAAATAAATAGTAACAGTCAAATGAAATTATCGATATGTATAAGCAACAAACAAGTTCGATGTTGGAAAAACGAAATTAAAACTTCAGTTACCAATGTAAAAAGAAAACAAAGAATAAAGTACCAATACATCTCAGAGAACGTTTTCAAAAACTAATAGACGTTCTAAAAATATATGATATTGTATCACCAGTTAACAAAGAACAATTGTCAGCTGGAAACACTTTCATTAATGTCGGTATAAATCTTCGAAAGGGACAATCTTTAGAAACTGTGCTAGACACTAAATTCCTAAATAGCATGATCGATGAATCGAAATGCAATTGGCTAAAAGAACCAGTAGATTTTGCATTAACCAGGATAAACGGAGCAATTTTTACAACAGCTGTATATAGTTGTTTAGATGGACGAAATAAACCTAACATTACCAGATTTACTAAGCAGAACATTAAACGGAGAAAATTTTCCCAAAAAGAAAGAGATATAACCGTGGAAGTACCAGACAATGTCAAATTCTTCTTCGTCAAAACAACTTTTGGGAATAACATAGAAGGAAATTATAGCATCTGCTATATTACGAACATTGAAACATGCGAACAAACACATTACCCTCTCCTAGCAAACATACATAACAGTTTCTGAAAAATTAAAATTGATAAAAACAAATATCAACCATTATCTTACGAAAAGGTCACACAAGAAACGAAAACTAAACTAATGCCAAACTGTAAACCAAAACTAAAATATGGAACTTTACCGATAATCGGAAAAAACGATCTAGACATAGCTCATAGCCAAAAAAGACCATAATTAGTACACCATGATGATGAATATTTACGATTCTTAAACAACGTAGAATCAACCAAAATAGCAAAATACGATCACGTTAAAATTAACAATATCTTTTATGATGAGACAAAAATCACAAACACATCGATAAATGAGACGCAAAATCTAGACCCAGTAATCCATCAAAATAAAATGTTGGAAAAACTTGAAATCAAACCATCTTCAGTTACACGTGAAATCCGAGAAAACAAAGGAATTTTTGCTTATTTGCAAAATAAAAACATATAATTATATTTGAAAATACTGGAGTTAAGAACAAAATTTTAAAACTAAACAAAATATCAGTCCTCAGAATATGCTAACCGTTAACGCTACTATTAAGTGCATTTTTCCGAGAACATTTTATCGATGTCGTAGGCCATACAGGCTTTGAAAAAACAAAACGTAACATTATGTAGAAATCTTAGTTCCCATATCTTAGCACTTGGATTCAAATATAACTTGGAGGCTGCATAAATTGTCAAACAAACAAAATTTTTGCAAAACACGAACAAAAGCTTAAACAGAACAATTAGCAACTACAAAAAATTATCGAACCAACAGCTCTAACGGTTCAGTACCAACAAACATTCAACTATTCCACGGCACAGACCCAGTTTTTACTGTCAAAGAATACTTAAACAATATAGCAGCAGCTATGATCTTCAGCAGCGGAATTTAACTAGTTAATGAACCAGGCCATCATCAATGGCAATTAAGATGAGAAGCAATTATACTGCATACCCCCACGAAGAGCTGCACAAAAATTGTATTCGACCCTACCGAGTGAAACAAAGTTAGATTGGGAGAAACTCTGCAAAGAATTCTCAGACATGTTTAACTCTAAAAAGTTATAAAAAACAATCAAAAACATCATTACAACAGATACAAAAACATAAAAACGAATCGTTGAGATCCTTAGCATTACGAATAGAAACACCTGTTAAAACAGCCTATACATTATATGCTGACGATTAGAAAAATAGTGCAATGAACCAAACATTTATCAGATGTCTCGAAACAGAACCAAAAAAATGCAGCATTGACAAATCACGCACACCATAAACAAACACCATGGAAAACAGCAATGCCATTCAAAACACTGGTAGACAAAATCGTTCAATTGGATCTGACTAGAAAAATAGCAAATAACCATAAAAGACTTCACCAATTAAACCAAATTGCATCAAAACCAGAGACAGAAGTAAAGATGATGTCAAAATTCTGTAACAATATTGATAACCTAGATAACAAGAACAGATAACAGATTTTGGAAATGTTGTATGCATTGTACTCAACGGCATAAACATTACCTATGACCGGAAGAGTTTCAAGGGAAGACCAAAATTCTTACTTTTCTGTAGCTATTGCAGTTCACACGGGCATATGAAGGAAGATGCTTTAAAACACAACGGAGAAAAACACAACGAAAACCGAGAGAAAGATAGTTTTATGGACGCATGAGAAGTAACCAAAACTTACCAAACAGACAAATAAGTTCTAATAACCTTATTTGTAGACAATTATCTTCGTCATCACCAGTACCTAGTATTGTAGAGGTAGACCACCAAAAAGATCATTACAATTATACCAAAGTAATGATAGAAGATCATACTCAATCAATAAAAGTAATAGTAGATCATATAGCAGAAACTACTATAACAAAAACAATCGCAACCGTTTGAGAAGTTATAACAGAATTAAAAATAAAGATATAACAACTATAACAGAAGCGAAATAACAGTTACAATAGATCAAACAAGAAGAACAACAAACAAAACTCTCGACACATTCCAGGATACAATTCGAGAATTAATTCAAAATATAATTCCAGAAACAATTTCAGAAAGAATTCGAGAAACCAATCACCCTATAATAACATTAATAATAACTAAAACTCAAACCATAATAAAAACAGTAACGATAGAAATAAATATTCAAACAGTAGTGATAATATCCCAAGCCGATCAAAATATAAAACTCTAACTTAAATGGAAAACCAAACACTTAAAATGTCAAGAAAAACAGAAAAATATCAAAAAACAGCAAAATATCAATATTGACCCACCTGGCATTGATCAATACCAAAACTCGTCAGCATCATCTGTCGAACACCATCGAACTCTTGCTAAATTCTATAACGCAAATGAGGATACTTGTAACTTGATTAATACTATTGAACCTAATGCAACCTAGGTACTACCGATGTGTCAATGTTCAATTCTAGAAAACGATTTCACAAAACAAAAACCAATGTTGGAAATAAAATTCCAGTTTGACTCATGAACAGCACCGAACCTATTAAATGAAGATACATGGAATGAATTGAAATACAATGATCCAAATTTACAACTAATATACTCTACGAAGACATTAACAACAGCAAACAACACCAAAAAACAAGCATTAGGGATCATAGAGTTAGATTAAACAACAGAGAGAACATTAAATAACACACGTAAACCTCAGCAAACATTCAAAAATCATTTCAACGTTATGTAATGTCATCAAAATACTCTCGGAACACCATTCTTAAAAGATTATATTGTAACAATAATCTTTAATACAAACAAATTGACCATGAAAGCAAACACAATTTTAGATAACGATATTACATTCCATCTAAACTCTACAAAAGTGTATGCGTATTTTTCGAGAGTATATCCAGTCTTTAAAAAAAGAATCATTATATTTTGAACCAAATCAAAATAATTGCAAATCAAAATATTTCAACTATAATAGAAACAAATTGACCATAAACGCAAAAACAATTTTAGATAACAATATTACATTCTTTCTAGAATTTAAAAAAGTGCATCCGTATTACTCGAGAGTAGATCCAGTCTATAAAAAAGAATCATTAAATTTTGAACCAAATCAACATAATAGCACGACATTTCCAATACCAAAAATCAAAAGGATGGAGAAATCAAACAGAAAAAAAATTACTGATTACTTTGAATCAATACACAAATACCAAAGTAAGTTATTCACTGACATTAAAGACTTATCACTAGAAATCGAAAATTTGCTGATATGAACTTAATAAAAAACAAACCAAAGAATTGCAATCAATCAAGCACTGATAGACTTTATTTACCAACATTCAAAACCTTTCAAATGGAAGCACATCAAGATAATTCATTAGATCTGTTTTCAGTGCAATATTGAGCCCTAAACATTGAACATTTCGAAACCAACGAAACCAAACATTAGACCAATTTTTAACGTTAAAAATAAAACCAGATCTCATTTAAAAATTTAACATAAAGAGATATAACCAACAAAAACAAGAACTCACTCAATTATTTGATTTCCAACACTCACATTTATCACAAGACAAGTTTGAAATAAATAGTAACAGTCAAATGAAATTATCGATATGTATAAGCAACAAACAAGTTCGATGTTGGAAAAGCGAAATTAAAACTTCAGTTACCAATGTAAAAAGAAAACAAAGAATAAAGTACCAATACATCTCAGAGAACGTTTTCAAAAACTAATAGACGTTCTAAAAATATATGATATTGTATCACCAGTTAACAAAGAACAATTGTCAGCTGGAAACACTTTCATTAATGTCGGTATAAATCTTCGAAAGGGATAATCTTTAGAAAGTGTGCTAGACACTAAATTCCTAAATAGCATGATCGATGAATCGAAATGCAATTGGCTAAAAGAACCAGTAGATTTTGCATTAACCAGGATAAACGGAGCAATTTTTACAACAGCTGCATATAGTTGTTTAGATGGACGAAATAAACCTAACATTACCAGATTTACTAAGCAGAACATTAAACGGAGAAAATTTTCCCAAAAAGAAAGAGATATAACCGTGGAAGTACCAGACAATGTCAAATTCTTCTTCGTCAAAACAACTTTTGGGAATAACATAGAAGGAAATTATAGCATCTGCTATATTACGAACATTGAAACATGCGAACAAACACATTACCCTCTCCTAGCAAACATACATAACAGTTTCTGAAAAATTAAAATTGATAAAAACAAATATCAACCATTATCTTACGAAAAGGTCACACAAGAAACGAAAACTAAACTAATGCCAAACTGTAAACCAAAACTAAAATATGGAACTTTACCGATAATCGGAAAAAACGATCTAGACATAGCTCATAGCCAAAAAAGACCATAATTAGTACACCATGATGATGAATATTTACGATTCTTAAACAACGTAGAATCAACCAAAATAGCAAAATACGATCACGTTAAAATTAACAATATCTTTTATGATGAGACAAAAATCACAAACACATCGATAAATGAGACGCAAAATCTAGACCCAGTAATCCATCAAAATAAAATGTTGGAAAAACTTGAAATCAAACCATCTTCAGTTACACGTGAAATCCGAGATAACAAAGGAGTTTTTGCTTATTTGCAAAATAAAAATATATAACTATATATGAAAATACTGGAATTAAGAACAAAATTTTAAAAATAAACAAAATATCAGTCCTCAGAATATGCTAACCGTTAACGCTACTATTAAGTGCATTTTTCCGAGAACATTTTATCGATGTCGTAGGCCATACCGGCTTTGAAAAAACAAAACGTAACATTATAAAGAAATCTTAGTTCCCATATCTTAGCACTTGGATTCAAATATAACTTGGAGGCTGCATAAATTGTCAAACAAACAAAATTTTTGCGAAACACGAACAAAAGCAAAAACAGAACAATTAGCAACTACAAAAAATTATTTCATCGAAATGATAATGATTGACACAAAACGACCAATTCAACCACCATCCGAAAGAAACTACTTCGTCAATGTAATAGTATGTGCCTTCTCATATTATGTCACACTAATGTTTGCACCAGAAAACATTATCCCCTATTCATATACCTCGTAGAAGGTACAAACAGAATCATTGGATAATTCATTAGAACTTTAGTTAACAAAAGTATAACAATGGGTCACGAAAAGCGCAATTTTTCCCCTACACTTATAATACGCAATACCAATCATTATTATTTTTGTATTATTATAGGTTTAGGCACCATTTAAATACTCAGAATTGCTTGAATATAAAACAATCAGAATAAAAAAGTTTTCTGTTTCTTCCTATAAGTACGCTCATCTGCTATTAGCTTCAATTCAAATGGCAGTCTGTTCCATTCATGCGGAATTGCATGGATGAAAGACCTTTTTCCGAAGTTAGTTTTAGTGACCAAAATTTGAAGGCTGTAAATATTCTGGCATCTTGTAAATTTATCATTGCGAGACAAAAGAGAGCTAAGATAGCCTGGAACTTGTTGAGGATGATGAAATAGGCGATGACCAAAAATTAAAATTTTGAACAGCCCACTTTTCTGCACAGGTAAACAATGAAGCTGCTTGATGAATCTTGAAGTTGGTGTTCCGGGTGACAGTCGGAATATCAGCCTGCATGCACAATTCTTTATCCGTTGTAACTTCCCATGAAGTATAGCAGGTAATCCATAATGAATTGAGTTGCAGTAGTCAAGCCGCGAAATAATCATATTTCTTACCAACTCTATTAGGACATCACTGTCAACTGTGTCTCTGATAGAATAGATCTTCCGTAGCACATAGTAGCAGGCAGAAGTGACCGAGCTGATTAGCTGTGAAAATAAAAGTTTGTCATCGAAAAGGAAGCCAAGGAATTTCACATGATTCGAAAATTTGGAATCCATATGGAGTTTTAGATTGGCATTGAAAGATTTTTTTCGCACTACTTTTATAAACTCTGTCTTACTGGTATTCAATTTCAGTTTGGCGCCACAAAACCATTTCTGTAATGTGCTAAAAATCAGATCAAACTTCTCCAGGGTCACCGTTTCCCCATAGACAAAATAAACAACGGTATCATCTGCATAGAATTGATAGATTATTTGCAACTGTTTAAATATGAGCTCTAATGGCAGCAAATAACAGGAGAGAAGTAGGGGGCCTAAAACCGATCCTTGTGGTACTCCAGTATTTTTTTCCTGTTCTGAAGACAACACATCTTTTATTATTACATTCTGAGATTGACCACTCAGATAGCTTTTTAGGAAACAGAGAACAGAACCTCGGAATCCGAGGCTTACATCAAGAATTGATAAAAGCATATCATGATCCAGTGTATCAAAGGCTGCTGATAGATCTAGTCCAATGTAAAAAGTGCTTTTTTAGCTCTAAATTTAGTAACAGGTTGTTGGTGACTTTTAGTAGTGCGCTTTCTTTTGAATAAAACTTTCTATAGGCACTTTGAAACGAACAGAACATGGCATTGCTCTCTATGTGATCGGTAAGTTGTACAAGAACTAATCTTTCTAATAACTTCGATGTGTAACTCAGGTTTGATATTGGTCGTTAATTCGTAAAATCCTCAGGATCAAGATTAACGTTTTTAATGCGAGGTTTAACAATTGCTTGTTTAAGAGCGTTGCGAAAAACTAATTTTTCCAAAGAAAAATTGATTAGGTTCAATAATACAGAAGACAATTTATTGGGAGAAGATTTTACTAAGCTCGTCGGAATCCTATCCAGCGTTGATGTACAGGTCGTTGAAGCCGTAAGTAGCTTCTTCAAATCGCTCTAGGATAATAGAGTGAATGCGCAGAACTGTTTACTTATCAACGGGAAGATCTCTGGACATCCAGCTGCCTGCATTGATGCAATAATATTCCCAACTTTTGAAATAAAATTTATTAAAATCTGTAGCAAGACTTTCCGTATTTTCACTTTTTGGCAGTAACGTCTCCTCTTTACCAAGTGGAGCTTTCAATAACGCATATTTTTGACGTTTTCATTTCCCGTGCAAGGCATTGTTGATAAACAGTGCCATTTTTTCATGAAATTTCTCGAAATAATTTTTGGAAGTCAAATCAAATTCCGCTTTCAAATCAACGCTTTGGGTTTTGCGATATAGTCGCTCACATTTCTATTTCTTCCTCTTCAAGAATAACAGTTCATCATCATAAAACGGGCATTTATGGTCAAAGATGGTTTTAACCTTAAGCGGTAATGGATCATTCAAATGTATCTTCCACAGCAGCCAGATAGTCATTAAGGAAATTTCCAGTTCCGGTAAATATTTGTTGCTTGGGTTTGCTAGGTTTCCAATTACTTATCAAAAACAAATTAGGGAATGATCAGATTGAGTCAGAAAAATGTTCGATATTACATTAATCCGAATTTCACCGGACGATATAACATGATCGAGAAAACCACCGAATTTGTGAGTTTGGTTTTTGACGTGCTGGATTAGATCAAATTCTTCCATAAAAAGAGCCCAGAGGCGTGAAGCATCATTGTTGACATGCAAGGAAATGTTGAATTCGCCTAAGAGAAGAATTCGATCGAAACGTAACTTTTTATCTTCCAGAAAGTTAGCAAAACTATCAAAAAACAACTTGACACGTCCTCCAGGCACTCTGTACACGATGATTAGGCAAAAAAGTTCCCTAGCGCTGCAGTATTCGAAGAGCTCTGACGATTGACTTTCAAAATTCTCTAACTGAATATTTGATCTCTAGAAAAAGCAAATTCCTCCGCCTCTTTTATTGAGTCGTGGTGCAATGTGAAACTTAAAACCAGAGGGGCAACACTGTTGCTAGAAGAAATTATCATCCATATTATTTCTAATCAATGATTCGACACATATTAAAATATCTATCTCATTTATTTGCAATAAAGCATTTTTTTCTTTTGTCTTGTTTCTCACAGAGCCAGCATTATGTAAGAAGCAGTTAAACATTCGCTTTTCATGGTGTCAGAAAAGCTAAATTCTAGTCATGTTTTTTCAACACTTTTCAGCCTTTCACGAGCTGGTTCGTTCAGATAGAATCTTGATACGATAACATTTTCAGGCAAAAATTCCGTTGAGTCGACTTTTCATCTTCACACCTAAACACACAATGCAATGACTTGAGCTGTCATTCCGCTCTTGAAATTTGACGAATATGAAGGAGTTCAATGCCGTTTGTTTCACAGTATTCTTCCATTTCAGTGACAGAGATATGTTGGCTAAGTCGTCCAACATAGATATGACGGCGCTTTGGAGATCTTTAACGCCCGATATTACCGATGTATGCGTATTGGTACCAGTCTTTAATTCTTTAGGTCTTAGCTTTCGCTGTGTTGTTTCTATAGTCAAATCGTTGGCTTTTCGTTTTTTGGTACCTGAAGCACTTTGATGACTCGAAATGCTGTCATTTCGGGTTCTCAGGAGACCAGTTTTTACGGCTCTAAGAAAGGGAAAATTAAGTTTTTTTCATCGTAGCTATTTCATTTCGAAGTAAAGAAACCTCGCGGATAAGAGCATCAACGCATTCCAGTTTTTGCTCAATTGCAGAAAATCTATCAAGTGCCGACAGCTCTTCAGCGACCAAATGTTGAGGAACACTTACTTGCAGGAGCAAAAAATCGTTCCAATGATATTTGAACTGTTCGTAAAGCCCAGACACGCATGGTGGACAGAAACGTTTTTACATTTAACACAATGGGTACCAACTTGGGCACTGCATCGCTGAACACAAATTTCACAAAGCCGTTCAGGGGGTGGTGGCGGTGGTGGGGATGCCATTTTTAAGGGGAATATTAAAAATGAAAATGGGGATCAAAGGAGTTCGCCCACAAGGGGCTCGAAATAGCGCTCTACATAGGGTTGATGTACACAGAGAATAATTTCGATAATCCACAAATTTGAATAAAACTATTGCAAAGTCAGTCAAACAGATCAAACAGATGCGGAGAACCCTCACGCCAAATGTTTGAGCTGAAAAACTATCCAACGTGCAAAGGAATAAGTTCTTCGAATAACTTGAGCAAAATGAATAAATCAAGCAGATGCGGAGAAAACCTCACGCCAAAAGGTAGAAAAATTCAAAAACAGATGTCTGCCCAGATACGAATTCTTCCGCCGGAATCTGAAATCCCCAGTAATTGGAGCTACCCAAACAATGTCCGGCCTCTTATCACTCAGTAAGTAACAACAATCACGAGCTGAAACAAAATTAAATAGCCTCCCGTGTGCAAAATGGTGACTATTTAATAAGTTTATAACATTAATTAGGCTCTAATCAATCAGGACTCGGAATTTCACCCTACGAAGCTGTTTTCAAACAAAAATCTCAGAAACTAACTTAACTGAAATTAGAACGACAACTCACAAATTACGAAATTGTATGTTATTGGATATTAGAGTGTGCAAAACAAAACCAACCCATAACCATTAGGAGAAACAATTTAGCAGCCCCAAAATAGCAAAGTTACAAAACGAAAATTTGCCAAATGGTTCTTAGACAAAGAAAAACAATTCAACAAAACGTTTAAAACAATAAAACGTATACTTGAAAATAGAAAAATTCTAATGGATAAAATGAACACAAGTTTTAGAACATCAAACTTCTGGAAAAAAAGACGTTTGTACTACTAACAAATGAAAAAGGTTGATGGACTCTTAAAAAAGTTGTTAACCCTTAAAACAGAGCCATATCTGATAGTAGATAAACCAATTGAAACTTCCAACGTTTTTCAAGACAAAAACAAGGAGAAAACGGTCATACATGGATACATAGTACCATTTTACCCAAAATAAAAGATATCAAAGCAGAACTGCAAGGATATCTTCGAAATGGAAAACAGAAATAAAAGCAATAAATAATTATTATCTCAGAAGAAAAATGACAATGCAATACCAACGGTTGATGTAAATACTAATAATGTTAACAACTTATGGAGGATAGATGCCCTAATGTAATAAATCTGGAAAAAGCTCTTTAAAATCCTCACAACAACTTTTTTACTGTCCCATTATTAACACTGTTCTACAATTCAAATTTAAAGCTGTGTTCTATGGCTTATATCAACGACTTTGTTTTACCGCTCAGATTAATAATTTTCCTTAACTATTCAGATGGACCAATTAATAACTCTGCTTTACTATTCAGATTTACTGTGTTTGTATCTCAATATAGCACATATCCCGGGCCGAAGTGTCAACGCTAAAAAACGCAAAATTATGTACGATTGGCGTTGAATGCGTTGAATTTATGTAAGATCTACGCTTGAGCGTAGATCTTACATAAATTCAACGCATTCAACTTCAATCTTACATAATTTTGCGTTGAGTTTTGGCGTAGATCTTACATATTTAGCGTTGAATTGTAGCGTAGATCTTACATATTTAGCGTTGAAATTAGCGTAGATCTTACTTAAATTCAACGCATTCAACGCCAATCTTACATACTTTGCGTTGAAATTTGGCGTAGATCTTATATTTTTAGCGTTGAATTTTAGCGTAGATCTTCCATATTTAGCGTTGAATTTAGCGTAGATCTTACATAAATTCAACTGATTGAACGCCAATCTTAAATAATTTTGCGTTGAATTTTGGCGTAGATCTTACATATTTAGAGTTGAATTTTAGCGTAGATCTTACATATTTAGCGTTGAATTTAGCGTAGATCTTACATAAATTCAACGCATTCAACGCCAGTCTTACATATTTGCGTTAAAATTTGGCGTATATTTTACATAATTAGCGTTGAATTTTAGCGTAGATCTTACATATTTAGCGTTGAATTTAGTGTAGATCTTACATAAATTCAACGCATTCAACGCCAATCTTGCATAATTTTGCGTTGAATTTAGCGTAGATCTTACCTAACTTCAACGCATTCAACGCCAATCTTACATGTTTTGCGTTGAAATTTGGCGTAGATCTTACATAATTAGCGTTGAATTGTAGCGTAGATCTTACATATTTAGCGTTGAATTTAGCGTAGATCTTACATAAATTCAACGTTTTCAACGCCAATCTTACATAATTTTGCGTTGAAATTTGGCGTAGATATTACATAATTAGCGTTGAATTGTAGCGTAGATCTTACATATTTAGCGTTGAATTTAGCGTAGATCTTACCTAAATTCAACGCATTCAACGCCAATCTTACATATTTTGCGTTGAAATTTGGCGTAGATCTTACATAATTAGCGTTGAATTGTAGCGTAGATCTTACATATTTAGCGTTGAATTTAGCGTAGATCTTACATAAATTCAACTTATTCAACGCCAATCTTTCATAATTTTGCGTTGAATTTTGGCGTAGATCTTACATATTTAGAGTTGAATTTTAGCGTAGACCTTACGTATTTAGCGTTGAATTTAGCGTAGATCTTACATAAATTCAACGCATTCAACGCCAATCTTACATATTTTGCGTTAAAATTGGGCTTAGATCTTACATATTTAGCGCTGAATTTTAGCGTAGATCTTACATATTTAGCGTTGAATTTAGTGTAGATCTTACATAAATTCAACGCATTCAACGCCAATCTTTCATAATTTTGCGTTGATTTTAGCGTAGATCTTACCTAAATTCAACGCATTCAACGCCAATCTTACATATTTTGTGTTGAAATTTGGCGTAGATCTTACATAATTAGCGTTGAATTGTAGCGTAGATCTTACATATTTAGCGTTGAATTTAGCGTAGATCTTACATAAATTCAACGTTTTCAACACCAATCTTACATAATTTCGCGTTGAATTTTGGCGTAGATCTTACATATTTAGAGTTGAATTTTAGCGTAGATCTTACATATTTATTGTTGAATTAAGCGTTGATCTTACATAAAGTCAACGCATTCAACGCTAACCTTTCCATTCCATTTCAGGCCACTTTACGATTTCAAAAGTTTTTCAAGTTTTTTTTTCAAAAAGTCAATTTTTTCACTGTTTCGACCCCTATACTTCACAGGTGAGATAAGCGGCGTCAGCAAAAAACCACTTTGTAGTGCTTTTTTATAGTGCAAAATCCATTTGAGACCATTTTAAGATTTCAAAGCTTTTCCAAGTTTTTTTTTCGAAAAATCAATTTCACTGTTTTGACCCCTATGCGGCAAAGGTGAGAAACGTGAAGTCAGAGAAAAATCATTTTTTAGTGCTCTTTTATAGTGCAAAATCCAATTCAGACTATTTGAAGATTTCAAATTTTTCAAGTTTTTTTCGAAAAATTAATTTTTTAACTGTTTCGACCCAATACTGCACAGGTGAGAAAAATCACTTTTTGGTGCTCTTTTATAGTGCAAAATCCGTTTCAAACCATTTTACGATTCCAAAACTTTTTCAAGTTTTTTTTTCGAAAAATTAATTTTTTCACTATTTTGAACCCTATACTCCAAAGGTTGGTAACAAGAAGTCACAAAAAATCTCTTTTAGTGCTCTTTTATAGTGCAAAATCCAATTCAGACTATTTGAAGATTTCAAATTTTTCAAGTTTTTTTCGAAAAATTAATTTTTTTACTGTTTCGACCCCTGTACTGCACAATTGAGAAAAATGAATTCTGCAAAAAATAACCATTTGCTCTCTTACGGTGCAAAAATCATTTCAGACAATTTTAGGAATTCAAATTTTTTTCAAAACTTAAAATAAATTTTAAATTTTTCCGAGTACTTCTCAGATGATAAATGCGTTGAATACGTTGAAATTATGTAAGATCTCGGCTAAATTCAACGAAAAATATGTAAGATCTAGGCTAAAATCAACGAAATATATGCAAGTTCTACGCTAAATTCAATGCAAACTATGTAATGTCTACGCTAAAATCAACGCAACATATGTAAGATCTACGCTAAATTCAACGCAAAATATGCAAGATCTACGCTTTGTAGGGATTGCGGCTCTTAAGAAAACCAAGGTACGGTGGAGCAATGGTAGAAGAGGCGATAAGTAAACAGGAGGTCAGTGGTTTGAGTCCCATACCCAGAGTTCTAAGCGTTGATTTTTTGTAAGATCAACGCTAAATTCAACGCAAAAATATGTAAGATCTACGCTAAATTCAACGCTAAATATGTAAGATCTACGCTAAATTCAACGCTAAATATGTAAGATCAGCGGCAACTAGCGTTGACAAGTTGGAAAATTCACCGCCATTTCTTACATAATTTTGCGCTGAATGCGTTGAATTTTTGTCTTTAAATTCAACGCATTCAACGCAAATTTTTGTAAGAAAATTGTGATGAATTTTCCGACTTGTGAACGTAAACTAGTTGCCGCTGATCTTACATAATTTTGGCCAAATTCCTCGGCCCAGGATGCTCTACTCAGACTACTAATTAGATTATAATATCATATGTTAAGGAAATATTAACCGATAACCCTTTATGATAGAAAATGTACTTACTGTTGTAAGAAAGAACAATGTACTTTCTGTTGTAAGTTAGTTATATTTGCCATGTTGGATTTTATCTGTCATATTGGATATTACTGTTATAAATGGCAGTTAAAAATTATAACCCATGTTCACAGACCTTCACCAGGGTTGACTAACCTGCTAGTACATTTTGACCTTTTATTCCGAATATCACTAAAAATCAATATTTGTCCTTTGACCATTAATACCTGACATTTGATCACAAATTACTGATAACCTCATAAAAGACTTCATATATAACAGAAACGGAAAACAAGTTAATTAAAAACTAGCTATTAAAAAAATGAAACATTAATACAATAACTAAAACAATAACATCACCCGGGTTGAGGTCGTGGAAGTATGAACCAGACGATCCAGACACAAAACACCCATGACTCGACAGTCCAGACAATAATTGGAGTATGAATCGAAACTCCGGGAAATTGTGCGAAATTGTGCGAAATAGCGCGAACAATCAGAAATTGTTCGACAGTGGTTCGACAAACCAGACAGTGCGAAACTGCGCGACAGTCAGTCAATAGACCAGACACTAACAGAATTATTAACACACTTGGACACGCAGACACGCATGACACACCACACACATATAAACAATTCACCCACACACACACACACACACACACACACACACACGCACACACACACACACACACACACACACACACACACGTACGCACACGCACACACACACACACGTACGCACACGCACACACAGACGCACACACATGCACACTTACACACACACACACACACACACACACACACACACACACACACACGTACGCACACGCACACACACGTACGCACACGCGCACACACACACACACACACACAGACGCACACACAGACGCACACACATGCACACTTACACACACTTACACAAAGGAACCACACACACGCACTCACAGACACAAACACACACACGTAGACGCACACACATGCACACACGCACACGCGCGCTCACATATACACACAGGCACACACACAGAAACACAAACACACACAAACACAGCACACACACCATATACACACAAAAATGTAGTAGTAGTAGTAGTAGTAGTAGTAGTAGTAGTAGTAGTAGTAGTAGTAGTAGTAGTAGTAGTAGTAGTTGCGTAGGAAAAAAGTTAGCTTTTCATACGGAAATTTCCAAATATTTCGAATAACCTGCAATTATTGAATTTTAAAAATAGGTCTTTTCATGGGGTCAAGGAGTTGTCCAAATCAAACCAAACTCCGTATGGAGTATCCCCTGTGTGCCTAGAGTCTAAAACAAAAAGAGTTTTTGGTATAGCTTGCGTACGAAAAAAAATTAGTTTTTCATACGGAAATTTGCGATTATTTCCATGGAAATAATCGCAAACTTCCGTATGGAAACCCAACTTTTTTCCTAGGCAAGCTGTACCAAAAATTCTTTTTGTTTTACAATCTAGGTACTCACGGTATACTCCATACCCAGTTTGGTTTGATTTGGACTACTCCTTGACTCCATGAAAAAGACCTATTTTTAAAATTCAATAATTGCAAATTATTCGAAATAGTTGGAAATTTCCGTATGATAAGCTAATTTTTTTCCTACACAAGCTATACAAATAATTTTTTCGTTTTATACTCTAACTGCACTGGTGATACTCCATACCAAGATTGGTCTGATTTGAACAACTCCTTGACCCAATAAAGTTTCTATATTTTTGAAAATAGAATAAGCGAATAATGAGCGAATAAGTCGATATTTCCGATTGAAATACGGACTTTTTTCCAAGAACGTAAGGCAGACCATTCTTTTTGCATTACAATTTAGATAGTACTGGGTGTTTGGGATATCAGTTTGGTTCACTTTGGACAACTCCTTGACCCGATGAAAAAGACCTATTTTTAAAATTCGTTATTCGCGAAATTTGCAAATTTCCGTATGAAAAACTAACTTTTTTCCTAGGCAAGCTATAGCAAAAATTCTTTTTGTGTTACACTCCACATTTGCAGGGGATACTCTATGTCAAGTTTGGATCAATTTGAACAACTTTTTGACCCCATGAAAGAATTTGCCATTTTCACTATTCCCTTTTTTCAATTGGTACCAAACGCTCATTCGGTTATAGTTTCCCGAAGAGCAAACCAAAATCGTTCATCATAGTCTTAGAAGTTTGATACGATGATATTGTAACTCATAATAATCGGTTTTTAACATAAACACTCTGATAAAAAAATTAAAGATCGAGCTGTGAGCATGTGGTCATTTCCGGAGGTTTGGGGTCGAAAATCGTTAATAACTTCTGAAATACTGTACCAATCAAAACGAGACATAGCTAATTAGATTGCACTTGAAACGGACTTTAAAACTATATATACCATGATTAGTTTCCTTCAAGTACTTAGGAAATCAAAGCCGATTTCAAACGCATTTGAAACGGAACTTTTTGAACTTCGCGAATAACGAATTTTAAGTATAGTTCTTTTTGATTGAGTCATAGAGTTATCGAAATCAAACTAAACTTGTCAGGGAGTATCACCTGTGTAGGTAGAGTGTAGGAAGAGAAGAATTTTTTCTGTAGCTTGTCTAGGAAAAAAATTAGTTTTCCATACGGAAACTTGCAAATTTCGCGATCAGCGAATTCTAAAAATAGGTCTTTTTCATCGGGCCAAAGAGTTGTCCAAAGTGAACCAAATTAATATCCCAAACTCCCAGTACTATCTAAATTGTAAAGTGCACCCATCCCCGGGTATCAGGGGACGCCACCAAGTGTGAACTGGGACCACCCACCACGGGTCGAAGTTGGACCACCCAGCCCCGGGTATCAGGGGAACTACTATATAGGGGTTATTTTATGTTTCTGTTTATGTATACAAGTATTACAAACATTTTCGACTCGCTTGTTTGGCTACTTTTACGGATTTCTTTTTTTCTAGCTTAAACCATGAACCCAAAAAGAATTGGCCAACCCTTTGCTAGTAACCCTGATGTTGCGCAACGAAAGAGGTTTAAAGAAACTTTCTCGGCTCAGCAGTTACAAGGGCGTATCAAGAAAGAGACCGTCAGGGGGAAGAGTAGAGAGTTCCTTTACACAAATTTTGTAAATGAAGTTGCCGTCGAAACTGCACTAGTTGGCGATTCAATCGTGGACAACATTTGCTTAAATGGTTGTTCCACCTTCTCGTTATCAGGAGGCGTTGTGAATGACTTCTACGACCTGCTACCGACCATGAAGTCTTACGGGAAGATAATTCTTTCCTTAGGTGGTAACAATCTCTCGAGATATAACGAACCTGGAGAAGAGCCAGAGTCAGTATTGGCACAAATAAAGGATCTGGTGGATGCCTTCGCTAAACTTGAAAATCAGCCAAGAGTTGTCGTGTGCACAGTATTACGGAGAACAAGAGCCAATCATTCTTACATTAAGACTTTCAATGATATACTAGTAAATTCAGAGCTGTCAATTTTCAATTTGCATCGACAAGTCTA
This sequence comes from Convolutriloba macropyga, assembly GCF_964194025.1. NCBI lineage: Eukaryota > Metazoa > Xenacoelomorpha > Acoela > Convolutidae > Convolutriloba > Convolutriloba macropyga. Next base: position 45,427,278 of record NC_134468.1, on the reverse strand, counting down.
CAAGAACAGAAATTTCCTGGAAGATGGGATTCATCTGACTTTACGAGGGAGGAAAACCTACGCTTGTGGCATGAAAAAATTGCGAAAAGAAAAGTTTGGTGACGACGATAGCTTCCGCAATTGATTGATACAGTTTTTGATTTTGGGCAAAGTCTTATTTGTTTTGATTCTCATTGATCTTAGAGCTATCATGACTTGTTTTGATGTATTTTTTGATGTTTTAATTTGATGTATATTGTTACAGAAGCCTGCTCAAAATCATTTTTGACTTTCAATTTGATAATTTGTCATGTTTTGTTTAGTGAATTATTTCAGAATTTAATCTGATTTTAACAGTTCGCTTTTACAATTCTCATCTGTTGAATCCCTCAAATAACTGCCAGGAGAGTTTGTTGCTTTCCTGTGCAGTTAAACTTTAGAACTTTCAGCAAATAGAATCTTCAACTTTATTGTAATTTTTGATGTTTTTAAAAGTGCTAAGAGAGTGTGTTGCTTTCCGGCACAATTAAATGTAGTTACTGATGTTTTTAAAAGTGCTAGGAGAGTGTTGCATTCCGTCAGTTGAATCTCTCAAATAACTGCCTGGAGAGTGTGTTGCTTTCCCGTGCAGTTAAACGTTAAAACCTTCAGCAAATAGAATCTTCAACTTCATTGTAATTTTTGATGTTTTTAAAAGTGCTAAGAGAGTGTGTTGCTTTCCGGCACAATTAAATGTAGTTACTGATGTTTTTAAAAATGCTAGGACAGTGTGTTGCATTCCGTCTGTTGAGTTCCTCAAATAACTGCCTGGAGAGTGTGTTGCTTTCCTGTGCATTTGAATTTTAGAACCTTCAGCAAATGGAATCTTCAGCTTTATTGTAATTTTTGATGTTTTTAAAAGTGCTAAGAGAGTGTGTTGCTTTCCGGCACAATTACATGTAATTACTGATGTTTTTAAAAGAGCTAGGAGAGTGTGTTGCATTCCGTCAGTTGAATCTCTCAAATAACTGCCTGGAGAGTGTGTTGCTTTCCGGTGCAGTTAAACGTTAGAACCTTCAGCAAATAGAATCCTCAGTTTTATTGTAATCTTTGATGTTTTTAAAAGTGCTAAGAGAGTGTGTTGCTTTCCGGCACAATTAAATGTAGTTACTGATGTTTTTATAAATGCTAGGACAGTGTGTTGCATTCCGTCAGTTGAGTTCCTCAAATAACTGCCTGGAGAGTGTGTTGCTTTCCTGTGCAGTTAAATTTCAGAACCTTCAGCAAATGGAATCTTCAGCTTTATTGTAATTTTTGTTTTTTTTATAAGTGCTAAGAGAGTGTGTTGCTTTCCAGCACAACTAAATGTAGTTACTGATTGATGATGTGTTAAAATTTTGCTCTTAAAAAGTTCTAAATAAGTTCCTTAGAGTATTATGTCTAGCCAAGTTTTCTGGCTTTTCATTTCAATGAACAATGACGATGTTCAACTTCTCTCAGAAAGTTCCAAGCTTTGGATAACAGATAATTTTGTTGAGAAAATTCTCCTTAAGAGGGGAGATATTGTCAGCCTAAGAATTGGAGACAAACGTAAAGATTACAAGCTTGTAATGCAAGGAGGAAACGATGAGGTCAAAGCAAAAGAGTCTGAAATGCGGTCAAAAATGTTCCCATCGTCTTCACAGACAATTTTGGCCGTTGTTCCGCCGAGCTCTTCTGAGATCTGTGATGTTACAGAAACAGAGAGACCAGTTGTACCCCAGCAGAATCAAAAAATAGTTAGCGTAAAAGTAAGTTGTGTAGAAAAAATCTTTCATGGTTGCCGTGCTTCCTTTTTGCGTAATCGAAACTGAATCTGACTTTTGTCAGGCATATGCATTGATATATGTACATATATACATATATATATATATATATATATATATATATATATATATGTATATATATAATATATATATATATATATAAATATATTATATATATATATATATATAAATATAATATTTATATATATATATATATTATATATATATATATGTATGTATATATATATATATATATACATTATATATATATATATATATATATATATATAACATATATATGTATATATGTATATATGTATATATATATATATATATATATATATATTTATAGATACATATATATATATATATATATATATGCATATATATATATATATATATATATATGTATGTATGTATATATATATGTATATGTATTTATGTATGTATATATATATATATGTATATGTATATATATATATATATATATATATATATATATATATATGTATGTATGTATATGTATATATATAAATATATATATATATATATGTATATATATATATATGTATATATATATATATATATATAAATTTATAGATACATATATATATATATATATATATATATAAATATATCAATTCAAATTTTATATAAACATATCAATGCACATGCATGTATTTTTCTTCAAAAAGTGTTTCGCGTTTTTAGTTGAAATGACTGTTGTCGTTTCTCTTTCGATATACACAAACATAACACACTTTCTTGCGAGTTATTAAAAATCTTAGGATCAAGAAACATTTAATATAACTATAAAATTGTGGTTTGATTTAGTGTTGTGAAGACCACCAAAAGCTTTCAGAGGCTCTTCTTCAGAATGAGGAAAAAGTGCGTCAAATGGGATTGATTCTAGAGGACATGGGCAACGAGTATGCATCAAAAATTATGGAAATGAAGCAAAAGATCTCCAGTATTGTAAGTTTAACCCTTGTTCAGGATATTGCTAGCAACATTTTATAACTCCACAACTACGCCGGAGTTTTTTACTTGAAAATTTTGCAAATTTTTCGTGTTTATTTTTTGAGGGATGTTTTTTCCAGCAAAACGCTAACATTTTTGTCACTGATTTGGATCAGTACTAAAGGTTCTTTTGTGTTGAGTTTTTCAATGCCCTTACCAACACTTTTTCGTCATTTCTCAAGACTTGTTTAATTAATAGGTGAGCAAGACAATTAAGGATTTGGAACCAGAAAGACTCGCCCTGTCCGAGGATACAATTCTTGAGGACAATGTCGAAAATTTCCAGGAGATTGAAGAGACACCAGAAGTGCAATATGGTCTTGATAACAGGAATTTAGATCATATATATAACGGACATAATCCTGCCCACTATGGTTTGCATTTGAGAAGGTGGATTTTTGGAGAAAATGGGTTGTCAACTGACATGATTACTCCTCAACGCACAATGGCATCGGGACGAGCCGCAGCAGACTCCGAACTCGTTCTGAAGTTCTTTAGTAATTTTTAGTCACTTTAATTTGAGCCATATGCCAAATAAAAGTAAAAGGTTTAATCGAAATTCTTGTTTATAAGAAAAAATTTCGAGGGCTTTTTTGAGATTAAGTTTTCGCAAAAAAGTAAAGATTCTTATTTTTGGTGCTCAACCGTATTTATGTCCCTTTTTGCTTTAGGATCAGTTCAAAGAAAATTTCCCAGAAGAAAGCACCCCCTGGCTGCGAAAAAGGCTAGAGCAGCTGCAAATAAGGCGGGACTAAACGTCAAAGACCGATTGGCAGGAACAGGGAAATACAGTGCTGGAGCGAAGGAAATCAGAAAAGCTCAACTTAAGAAAGAGCATGAGTCAATTCAATCAGAATAGTTTGTTCTGCTATTTGTTCAATTGTCGAATTCTTTGTCTTAAAGTTTGCATTCTTAAAAGTTTACATAAATTTTCCTGTCAGATATAATTAGTTTTGCAAAAAAAAGGTTCGCCCAAGGCTTTTTTGAGTCTTGTTTTGCTTGATAATTTCTCGCTCGATTTTGTTAGTTCTTCTGACTTTATTCTATAAGATGTGTTGTTTGTAGAGAATTAAATTTTTTTCGAGTGTCCAATTTTTCTTTGCAGATTTATTAAGAGAATAAGAAGAGATTTAAATTTCTTGTCTTTGTTGCCGTAGGTTTGAGCATCAGCAATTTTTTTATAAAAAAAGAGTGAGGCACATAATAGGGAAAGCAATACTGAATTCTAAAGTTATGATTTAAAGAAATGATAACAATGCTAAAAATGTGATTTGCCTTCCGAAAGAATTCGTAAATTTTATAATAAGTGCTTTTCTTCATAAATATCTTTTTGGCTTGGGTAAGTGTAAAGCTAAGTTTCTAAATTCCGAAATGGTTAGGAGGGCGTGTTGCCTTCCGATTTATTAGAAGAGAGTGAGGCACATAATAGGGAAAGCAAAAGCTTAGCAAGAGCCCAAAGTCTTTATTGAATTTCAAAGCTTTTTTTAAAGAAATCTTAACAATGCTAAATATGTGATTTGCCTTCCAAACGAAATCGTAATTTTTATAATATTAAGTGCTTTTCTACATAAATATCTTTTTGGCTCGGGTAAGTGTAAAGCTAAGTTTCTAAATTCTGAAATGGTTAGGAGGGCGTGTTGCCTTCCGACTGATATAAATTTTCGATTTCTTGTTAGAATTAACTCGAGGCTTGATCGGAATTTTTTTGATGGTGCTATTTGGGTGTGTTGCCTTCTAGCACTTTGCGTTGATTTCAATCTATTTCTCGCTGCGGTTGCTACAACGTGAGCGTTGTTCTTGAAAACGGTTGCGACTGAAATGAACAGTTTTTGTAAAATAAACTCTGCTCTTCAGTGATTGAAAAATGGCAACTCGAACGTCTAGTAAGGGCAGGAAGATAGTGAAGCCCACAAACTTCAGCACTGAGAGTGAAGTTGAGTTGCAGGAAACAGCCCAAAGTCAAATGCGAGACAGCAGATTTTTGTTTTATTATGGCAAAAATGCGTTCTCAACTGCCCTGAATTCATCGAGCTGGCCACAGGAGACTTCCTGAAAATATAAATTAAGTCTGGAGCTAGGTCAAACATATCCAATGATTCACAATGAGCCTCAACCAGAATGCATCTATCTCGGAAAAGGTTCACAATCTGAAATATCACGTCATAAACTTGTTGTTTTGGCTCAATTGAAAAAAGGAGAACCTCCAAGCTTCGTTCCGGAGACAATTCTTCGTGACAACAGAGATGAGGAGGTCATTTCAGAAGATTGCGAAACTCCTCTTCATTCCCCTCTTACGCAGCATGTGTCCCAGGCTGCGGGGTCAACATCTCTGATAGTTAACTATAAGGCAACGAAGACTGCCGAAATAGAGAGCGCCAAAAATAAAAGTTCGTCATGTGAGCAGTTTCAACTTTTTTTTGCGGAACATCAATCAAGGATGGCACGGGCCAAATCCAGTTTCGAGAAAATTAGGAAGCAATCAGATCGCCGCAAGAGGAAGCTGGTGAACGAGTTCAATGATTCGGTAGTATCTGTTTGCAGTTTTTTGAAATTAATGTCTAGACAAAATAAAAATCTAAGGCAGTCGCTGCTTCGTTGCTTGAAAAATTGAACAAGAAAAAATGGCCGGCAAAATTGCACAAAAATTTTCATGTTTCAACTTCTGAAGCTAGGTTTCTGTTGAAAATTGTATTAAAATATTTTGGTTACAAAATTCTACAATTTTGCTTCTTTTTTGACTCTACGTCTTTTTTAGACAATACGTATTTATGACACTAAAGACGTTCTGTAAATTCAGTAAAAAAGACTATTTTCTTGGTTGTTTTCTAGCGCTCTGAATTTCATATCAAAATGATACTAACATTTAAAAGCGTTTTGTTTAGCTGGAGGAGTTAGAGGAGTGCGTGAGAATCCAAAAGTTTGGGTTTGAGAGTGTCGATCAAAATCCGCATCTTCTTGAAACGTTCCCCGTTGTCCGTGTTATGAAAGGAGATGTTGATTTGATGCAAATTGAAGCCAATGAATTTCCTAGCAGGCTAGGACGAGCCCTTCGCAAGGAAATTTTTGGACAAAATGGACTCGTTGAAACGATGATTGGCGCTGAGCATTCAACTAGAAAAGAGGCAAAGGGCTCTGATGTTGAGCGGTTTTTTGGTTAGATTTTTAAGAGCAACAATTATGATCAACATTAGGGTTTTGTTAACGGGTTTTGTATTTTAAATATAACGTTTGTTTTTTAAATATATAAAGTCTTAATAAATTAGATAATGGAAAGAAAGATGAGTGACAATCAACATATGCTCTAAAAATCTCCTGCCACTACTGGAGGAAAAGATATATGTTTATTGTTTTGCTTAGGGTATTAAACGTTTCATAAACTAACCAACTTTGTCATGTTTATCTTTCGTAAGGTTCTTCAAATTCTTAGATTAGAGCAAATATAGTAATTGTTTAAATAGGCGCTGTGCTGATAAAGGTATAGAGTTGTCGACATTCTTTAAAATGCTTTAGAAGTTATCAACGGTAAGTATCCGCTTACTCCCCGATTGGCATTCAAACTGGCAAAGGATGCAGCCAATCAAGCGGGAAGAGAAGTGAAAAGCTATCGATCACAACTTGTTCATGAAGAGAGAAACAGCACAGAAAATGAAATAGACAACAGAGGAGAACCTATCAATTGAAAATGTCCCATACTACTGAGTTAGCAAATAGAAAAAAACAAACAGGTGCTCATGTCAAGCAGCAATGATTCTAAATAGTTTTAGAATTTTATAGTGAATTCTTTCACCCCCCCCCTTCTTATTAAAGCTATGTTAGTTTTGATTACAACCCGTTTTGGTTTAGTAGCGATTGTTAACTGCTTGTTAAACAATAGTTTGAAAAATTAGTTCATCTTAAATTGCCACTGCATCTCTTGTGCCGCTAAATTTAATCGATACGATTGAATCGAACTGAACACAATGTTTGATAACGCTCAAAAAAAAGTTTTGAAACAACTTTTTCCTATTGCATTGTGATTTTTTGTTAAATTAGTGCGCTGCTATGAGGTTGTACTTCTCCCTGATACCAATGAGATTTGTTACTGCGTTGCTCTGACAGTTATGTTGCTAAGAAATGTGAAATTGATATTCGGTTGTGTTGCCATCAAGATCAAATCAATGAAAAAGGTCTAGGTGAAGATTTAATAGCAATATTTTTTACGTGGAGTTTGCGCAGTGCTCCGAGGGTGTGTTGCTCTCTGGTACTAATGAGATAATTTAAAGGTGACCGCTTACAAGCAGCATAGGTTTTGTTTAAAATAGTGAGAAGGCTATGAGGGCGTGTTGCCTCGAGCAGAAATAAACGAGAAACTGTTAGGTGAAGATTTAAAGGCGGGTGATTAAGTGTGATTTTTTTCCTGTGCTACGAGGGCGTGTTGCCTTCTGGTACTAAGGAGAAATGCCGCAGGTTTGTGCAGAGACAGTGTGTAATATTGAAAAATTCGGGATGCTATGATGATGTTGCCTTCTAGAGAAAGTAAATGAAAACTTCTAGCTGAAGAAATAATAGCAAGGTGCTTTTGTAAAATTTGTGCAGTGCTACCAGTATCTGTTTGCCTCTTGCACCAATGCGATTTTTTACTGGTTTTGCGCTAACAGTCAGAGTTTGTTGTGTTTGAGTGCCATGAGGGTGTGTTGCTCTCTGGTACTAAAGAAAGAATTTAAATGTGACCACTTAAAGGGAGCATAAGTCTTGTTTAGAATAGTGAGAAGGCTGTGAGGGCGTGTTGCCTCGCAGAAATAAACGAGAAATTATTAGGTGAAGATTTAAAAGCGCGTGATTGATTGTGATTTTATCCTTTGCTACGAGGGCGTGTTGCCTTCTGGTACTAAGGAGAAATGTCGCAGGTTTGTGCAGAGACAGTGTGTAATATTGAAAAATTCGGGATGCTATGATGATGTTGCCTTCTAGAGAAAGTAAATGAAAACTTCTAGCTGAAGAAATAATAGCAAGGTGCTTTTGTAAAATTTGTGCAGTGCTACCAATATCTGTTTGCCTCTTGCACCAACGCAATTTTTTACTGGTTTTGCGCTAACAGTCAGAGTTTGTTGTGTTTGAGTGCCATGAGGGTGTGTTGCTCTCTGGTACTAAAGAGAGAATTTAAATGTGACCGCTTAAAGGGAGCATAAGTCTTGTTTAGAATAGTGAGAAGGCTGTGAGGGCGTGTTGCCTCGCAGAAATAAACGAGAAATTATTAGGTGAAGATTTAAAAGCGCGTGATTGATTGTGATTTTATCCTTTGCTACGAGGGCGTGTTGCCTTCTGGTACTAAGGAGAAATGTCGCAGGTTTGTGCAGAGACAGTGTGTAATATTGAAAAATTCGGGATGCTATGATGATGTTGCCTTCTAGAGAAAGTAAATGAAAACTTCTAGCTGAAGAAATAATAGCAAGGTGCTTTTGTAAAATTTGTGCAGTGCTACCAGTATCTGTTTGCCTCTTGCACCAACGCAATTTTTTACTGGTTTTGCGCTAACAGTCAGAGTTTGTTGTGTTTGAGTGCCATGAGGGTGTGTTGCTCTCTGGTACTAAAGAGAGAATTTAAATGTGACCGCTTAAAGGGAGCATAAGTCTTGTTTAGAATAGTGAGAAGGCTGCGAGGGCGTGTTGCCTCGCAGAAATAAACGAGAAACTATTAGGTGAAGATTTAAAGGCGCGTGATTTATTGTGATTTTATCCTTTGCTACGAGGGCGTGTTGCCTTCTGGTACTAAGGAGAAATATCGCAGGTTTGTGCAAAGAGACAGTGTTATTTTGAAAAAAATTTGAGTTGCTCTGAGGATGTTTCCTTCTAGAGAAAGTAATTGAATTTTCCTTGGTGAAGAGTTAAAAGCTAGGTGCTTTGGTAAAATTTGTGCAGTGCTACGAATATCTGTTCCCCTCTTGTACCAATGAGAGTTTTTTTTACTGGTTTTGCGCTTCACCAAAAGTTTAGGTTCCAGTTAGCAATGAGTGAGTGCGAAAACCTAGCGGAAATCGAAGGACAACTGTCTGAAAAATTGTTGAAAGATTTCCCGAATTCACCAAAACTTTTGACTGTGCTATGGAGTAAGGATGATTTTGAATTAAAACTGCGCAATGACCGAAAGCTGAAAAAACTGTTTATGGATATGAGCGAATCATACAAAGCTGCTATGGATTTTGGACTGAGTATTGAACCAGACAAATACGGAGGATTTTGCTTGGTGAATCGGTCGATGAGCGCCATCAAGCCTGGTGAAATTGAGGTGGCCGTTGGATTGTTAGCTAACCTGCCAAAAGAAAACTCGTATAAAGACTGGTCAGTTATGGAAGGAGGAAAACTCCTAGTTGGAGTGGCTAGGTGGGCTAATCATTCCTGTAAAGCTAATTGCGACTACTACATGAAAGGTGGTTATCGTGGACGACAATGTGTTAGGTTGCGAGCGCTGAAGCAAATAGAACACAATGAAGAGCTGACAACCTTCTACAACGAAGACGCTTTTGGAGAAGAAAATGTCGATTGTCTTTGCAGTCATACAGAAGAGCATGGAAGGAGTGCAAATTTAGTGCAATCAACTTCACAAACTGTAGTGAGAGCTGTAAAACGAAAACGTCTACCAAAAGCAGAAATTCGATATGCACAACATGCAACAGAGTTTGATTCTTTCTTTGCTTATTACGAAGAGTCATCGAATTTTAGCCTGTCCTCATTAAATGAAGCGCCCTCTTTTCCTATAGAAACTTCCCCAAACAATGCTGCGGTTCCTCAAATCATCGCATCAGATTCTATTGACGACGAAATGGGCAGCAGTAATGGAACAACTGACGAGTCATTGAACAACGCTCAATTTCAATTTTTCCCCGAGTATGAAAGCGATGAAAGTTCACAGTCTGACACCGAAGCTGTAAGGGAACTTGCCTCATTCAATCGATCTTCTCTATGTGATTTTGTGAGTGACTGCAGACCAGTCTCTGTGTCAAATCTAGCTTTGTCCATCATGTCGTTAGTAATAAAGCATAATTGTTCTGACCAAATGATGTACGAACTTCTAAAACGCGATCAAATTATTTTCAATGGTGAAAGTTTAGCACCATGGACAATAAAAAAGAAGTTGGGTGAATTTGCCGCTCAATATCAATGTAGAAAAGAACTTTTGTCGAACGGTGAACAAATTTATCTCAATTTCAGTCCGCTTCTCCTGAAAATTGTTCAAAATTCGATCAACGGCATGTTGAGATACGCAGAGTTGAGAAAAACAACAAACGATATAATTATGCCTAAACTGGAAGTTATTGAACGGCAAGTGACAATTAGGTTAATTTTGAACTTGGACGGAGCCCTGGTCTCAAAATCTCCTCCTAAAACAGCCTGGCCGCTCCTGATAGCGATTGCCGATCTACCTCCGAAAAAACGACAGATGTTTCAAAACATAATTTTAGGATCTCTTTTTGTTGGAAACGGGACACCGAATTTTGACGACATTTTTGATCATTTCGAGCGACAGATATCTACACATGAGGAGGTAACACTGGATGGTGATCGAGTTAAGGTTAAGTTCGAGCCAATCTTTTTTGTAGCAGGTTTAATTGGCAAAGCAAAAGTATTGAATATCAAACAATGCAACGGATATTATGGTTGCTCTCTCTGCACTCAGCGTGGCTTCCACATGGATGGAGCGCATCACTATCCACATGACTTTGATGTTCATAAAAATATGCGGTCTCCTGAAAGTTATCTGGAGAACTTGAAGAACCTGGATGAGGGATCTCAACAAAAACTCAAAACCCTCAACGGTAAAAAGAGTGATTTTGAAAAATTCACTCAAGGAGTAAAGGGCAGGAGCAAAATTTTTTCTGTTATCGCTAATCAGCCGCTCTCTTCGCCGGTTGATACAATGCATCAACTTTTTCTTGGCGTATCGAGGGACCTACTAACGTATTTTTACGACCGCATGAAAGCAGACAGTAAAAGAAAATTGAGTAAAATACTTTCGGGTATTCAAACTCCAGGAGAAATAAAACGATCAGTGCGATCTTTCGATCATCTCGCAAATATGAAAGCCAGCGAGCTAAAAGTTCATTTGCTATATCTGGCGCCCATCGTCTTACCCATTTTTTTGTTTGGAGAAGACCGGAGGTCCGATAAAACGGATCTTTTTAAACTAGTTTTTTCTTTGCGCAGTTTATATGATGACAATCGAAACTCTAAATTTTGCAGACTTTTGTTAGACGAGTTTTGCGTCAGCATGGCTGAAAAAAATCCCAAGAAGTTCGAGTCGATCAATTTCCATCTATTGAGACATCTTGCTTGGCAAGCTGCTGAGATTGGTCCTCTCTTCGTTACTTCAGCATCAATGTTTGAATCGGCTCTTCACCTTCTGATTGCTCCGTTAACTGGAACAACAAACCACTGTAAACTAATGGTAGAAAGATTCATCAGAGGCAAAGTGGTTTCTGAGATAGATTATAGTGAAGATGATTTGGCGCAGTTTCTAAGGTTTTCTGACAATCCGTCGGATGTGAACGAAGAATTTGGCCTCGTAGAATCAGAAGAATTAAGAGAATTCAGGTTCAACAATCCGTCAGCTCGAGTGTTCTGTCGATTCAGGAAGAATTTTTATTTTGGCTCTTTAGCGTACGGGCGTGAATCAGGTGCAGATATTTTTGCATGTGTAGACGCGTCAACAATTGGTATTGGGAAAATTCTTTTCTTCTATGAGCTGGATGGTAAATTTTGTGTGCTTCGTGAACAAAAAATTGTTTCAACATTTAAACTTGTTCAACAACCAGAAGGTCCGGTTTCTTATTTTGCATACGTCGTTGAAGACAAGAATAGCACAATTCATGTTGCAGTAGATGCATTAGAAATAAAGTTTTTTCCTGTAAAAATTGAGGACAATTTGTATCTTGTTCCACTACTCAGTAACTTTGAGCAAGATTAATTTTTACTTTTCAGTTTCAATTTTGATTATAGCTACGCTGTTGATTCATTAACGTATGATCTGTTATTGTCATTGTATATTTTGAAAACAATCAATTTGCAAAACTCGATATATTGAAAACAATCAATTTGCAAAACAATCGATATTTTGAATAGTAATTTTGCTGCATGACTTTTTAACGTATTGCTTGTTTTATTTTATTGACATAAATTTTAAACAATCATTTTGCGAAACTTAGTTGAAAACAAAGTCATCTTGCAGAACGCAGGCAAATTCCAATCTCTCTACATTATTTTTCTTTTGCTTGTTCTAAAAATTTGCATCCTTCCAGACGTAAAGAGGCAAACAATTTTGAGTTTTGAGAACAACCGTTTGATTTATCGAATACAACCTGCTGACATAGCTGGTAATGTCGAATCAAGTGAAGTTGACTTGCTCAGGAGTCAGATCTTTGCTTTGGAGGAAAAGGTTGCTCTCCTTACGAAAAGAGTAGAAGACCTGGAACGTCTTCGACCTGTTGAGATAATCGATTTGACACAAGATGAAATTTCACAACAACTGTTTCGGTGTCGTCTAACCAAAGCGATGCTATAGAGATGAATGGACTTTTTTGAGCCGGGCAGGATCTTAAGCTTTTAAATAGCACGATAGTTTCTGGTTTTCTCTAGTAAATTGTTCAAGCTGGTTCTTTTAGACTTTTGAATTGTTCAAATGTAGTTTGTTTTCTACTTAATTGTATTAAAGATATGATACCCCTGCTTTTTTGATGCTGAATTGAACTTGATTTTTTGCTTTTCCAACTGGCTAACAAATTATACATATTATAAATCGAGGACAAGCTTGTGTTTTACTAATTTTTCGAGGAGGTTCGGAGGGTGTATTGCCTTCTGCCGGAAAAGTATCACTTTCATTCCATAATTTTCTATTTTGCTTCAAGCTTTTTTCGTTTATACCTTGACATAGACTGGAGGGTGTGTTGCCTTCCGGCTAATGTTATGACATTGCTCATAAGTTGTACTTTTTTTCTAATGGTCACGAAGATTTTTAGTTTCTCGAAATGAGTTCCCAGCTACTGATCAGCGTACCGGGGACATTAGTGATGGGATCTTTTGTAGTACTCAGATTTGTGGTAATTTTCGAGACCGCAGTTTTGACAACGTGGCAGCCAATACAAATGTTTCAAATGATCCTTTTGAATGACGGAGTTGAGCATACATTATCTTTGACCCCAAATACCCCAGAATTTGAGTCCTTTATGGCATGGGTTACTGAAGTTGAAATGAGCGACGAGCAGGAGCAAGCTTTGTATCCTCTGATTGCGGTTCTTGGAGACTACTACGGTTCCTCTGATAGCGAACACTGACTACTATTTCGATCAGATCTACAGTGCTAAATTTTAATTGTTTGCTCATGATAACAAACTTTCTTAGGCTGTGCTTATTTCGAACAATTTTTTTAAAAATGTGCTAAGTTTTTACTCTGTTTTATGTTTGTGATAAAGGAACTAATTTCTCTCAATTAATGCGCAATTAAAAACTTCGATGTTTTATGTTTATGATAAAGAAACCAATTGAAAGCTTGTCTTCTTTCTTGTTTTTCATGCATTTAGTGAGTGTGGTTAATATGAGTGTCAGTATTATCCAATAAAACTTTTAGTCTGATGCGAAATATAGGCTGAACGAATATTAACTCTAGTTATTAACTCTAGAATTTTAGGCTGAACGAATATTAACTCTAGTTATTAACTCTAGAATCGGGTCAAAGAATTGTTCAAATCAAATTGAACTCGGTAGGAGTACCACTCGGTAGGAGTGCAGTTAAAGTGTAACACAAAAAAAAATTTTGCTATAGCTTGCCTCGGAAAAAAAGTTAGCTTTTCATACGGATGCTAATTTCGCCATTAGCGAATTTTAAAAAAGTTTTGTTTCATTGGGCCAAAACTTTGTTCAAATCGGCTCAAACTTGGCACAGAGTGTTTCCATGGTACCTAGTTACCATGGAAATACTTTGTGCCAAGTTTGATCCGATTTGAACAACTCTTTGACACAATGAAAAAGACCTATTTTTAAAATTCAATCATTGCAAGTTAATCGAAATAATTGGAAATTTCCGTATAAAAGGCTAACTTTTTTCCTAGACAAGTTATAGCAAAAAATTTTTTGCTTCAGACTCTAGGTGCTCATGGGACACTCCATGCCGACTTTTGTCCAATTTGAAGAAGTTTTTAACCATACGAAAAAGACCTATTTTTAGAAATACTTTTTCGAAATAATCGCAGTTTTTCGTTCGAAAATGTAACTTTTTCCAGGGACAAGCAGCTGGAGTCTAATACAAAAAAATTTTTTTGTTTGCCCCTGGAAAAAGTTACATTTTCGAACGAAAAGTTGCGATTAATCGGAATAAGCATTTTTAAAAATAGGTCTTTTCCGTATGGTCAAAAACTTCTTCAAATTGGACCAAACTCGGCATGGAGTGTCCCATGAGTACCTAGAATCTAAACCGAAAGATTTTTTTGTATAGCTTACCTAGGAAAAAAGTTGGGTTTTCAAACGGAAATTTGCGATTTTTTCTAATAAATAATTTTTAAAAAAAGATCTTATTGATTAGGTCTTAGAGTTTTCCAAAGTAAACCAAACTTGGCATGGAGTCTCCTATGAGTACCTAGAGTCTAAAACGAAAAGTTTTTTTGCTATAGCTCGTCTAGGAAAAAAGTTAGTCTTTCATACGGAAATTTGCGAATTTCGCGAGTAACGAATTTTAAAAATAGGTATTTTTCATGGGGTCAAGGAGTTGTCCAAATCAAACCAAACTCGGCATGGAGTGTCCTATGAGTACCTAGAGTCTAGAGAGAAAAGATTTTTTGGTATAGCTTGCCTAGGAAAAAAGTTGGGTTTTCATACGGAAATTTGCGATTATTTCTAATAAGTAATTTTAAATAATTTTTAAAAATAGGTCTTTTTGATTAGGCCTTAGAGTTGTCCAAAGTGAACCAAACTCGGCATGGAGTCTCCTATGAGTACCTAGAGTCTAAAGCGAAAAGATTTTTTGGTATAGCTTGCCTAGAAAAAAAGTTGGGTTTTCATACGGAAATTTGCGAGTTTCGCGAATAACGAATTTTAAAAATAGGTCTTTTTCATGGGGTCAAGGAGTTGTCCAAATCAAACCAAACTCGGCATGGATTGTCCTATGAGTACCTAGAGTCTAAAGCGAAAAAATTTTTTGGTATAGCTTGCCTAGGAAAAAACTTGGGTTTTCATACGGAAATTTGCGAATTTCGCGAATAACGAATTTTAAAAATAGGTCTTCTTCATGGGGTCAAGGAGTTGTCCAAATCAAACCAAACCCGGCATGGAGTGTCCCATGAGTACCTAGAGTCTAAAGCGAAAAGATTTTTTGGTACAGCTTGCCTAGGAAAAAAGTTGGGTTTTCATACGGAAATTTGCGAATTTCGCGAATAACGAATTTTAAAAATAGGTCTTTTTCATCGGGTCAAGGAGTTGTTCAAATCAAACCAAACTCGGTATAGAGTATCCCGTGTGTACCTAGAGTCTAAAGCAAAAAAATTTTTGTCATAGCTTGCCTAGGAAAAAAGTTAGTTTTTCATACGGAAATTTGCGATTAATTCGAATAGTTAATTTTAAATAATTTTAAAAAATAGGTCTTTTTGATTAGGTCTTAGAGTTGTCCAAAGTGAACCAAACTCGGCTTGGAGTCTCCTATGAGTACCTAGAGTCTAAAGCGAAAAGATTTTTTGGTATAGCTTGCCTAGGAAAAAACTTGGGTTTTCATACGGAAATTTGCGAATTTCGCGAATAACGAATTTTAAAAATAGGTCTTTTTCATGGGGTCAAGGAGTTGTCCAAATCAAACCAAACTCGGTATAGAGTATCCCGTATGTACCTAGAGTCTAAAGCAAAAAGAATTTTTTTCATAGCTTGCCTAGGAAAAAAGTTAGTTTTTCATACGGAAATTTGCGATTATTTCGAATAAAGAATTTTAAAAATAGGTCTTTTTCATCGGGTCAAGGAGTTGTTCAAATCAAACCAAACTCGGTATAGAGTATCCCGTGTGTACCTAGAGTCTAAGGCAAAAAAAATTTTTGTCATAGCTTGCCTAGGAAAAAAGTTAGTTTTTCATACGGAAATTTGCGATTAATTCGAATAGTTAATTTTAAATAATTTTAAAAAATAGGTCTTTTTGATTAGGTCTTAGAGTTGTCCAAAGTGAACCAAACTCGGCTTGGAGTCTCCTATGAGTACCTAGAGTCTAAAGCGAAAAGATTTTTTGGTATAGCTTGCCTAGGAAAAAACTTGGGTTTTCATACGGAAATTTGCGAATTTCGCGAATAACGAATTTTAAAAATAGGTCTTTTTCGTCGGGTCAAGGAGTTGTCCAAATCAAACCAAACCCGGCATGGAGTGTCCCATGAGTACCTAGAGTCTAAAGCGAAAAGATTTTTTGGTATAGCTTGCCTAGGAAAAAACTTGGGTTCTCATACGGAAATTTGCGAGTTTCGCGAATAACGAATTTTAAAAATAGTCTTTTTCGTCGGGTCAAGGAGTTGTCCAAAGTGAACCAAACTGGGTATGGAGTATACCATGGGTGCCTAGAGTCTAAAGCAAAAAGAATTTTTTTCATAGCTTGCCTAGGAAAAAAGTTACTTTTTCATACGGAAATTTGCGATTATTTCGAATAAAGAATTTTAAAAATAGGTCTTTTTCATCGGGTCAAGGAGTTGTTCAAATCGAACCAAACTCGGTATGGAGTATTCCAAGTGTATATAGAATCTAGCGAAAAAAGAATTTCTGGTATTGCTTGCCTCTGGAAAAAGTTACTTCTTTCTTTATTTTATTTTATCTAATATATTTTGTAATTTATTATGTTTTTGTTATTGTTTCCGACAGTTCTTAACTATTTTATTGTTTGCTTTTGTTTTGTTTTGTTTTGTCTTGTTTTGTTTTGGAGATAGAGTTTAGGCCTGGTTTTTTGCCAGTGCTTTGCTCAAAAATCTCCTATAGTTGAATGTTCATAACTCCGCCGTAGCCGGTCCCCAGCCCGGTTGAGAGAAGGAGGGAAACACACCAAAAACATACTGGAAAATCTCAAAAAGTTGTTCGTTAGTTCAACTGTAGATTTTTTCCGACAGTATTTAACCTATTTCAGCTCTCGAAATACGAGATGAATGACTCGAATTATGTAGATTTATGATTCGAAGTAGGGGCCGCATGAATCGAATTAGGTTGATTTATGATTCGAAACGGTAGGATTATGACTCGACAGACCGGGTCATTGTTCCGAAATACCAAATTTATGAATCGAAAGACCGGGTCATTGTTCCGAAATACCTGATTTATGATTCGAAATACAAGATGCATGACTCGAATTATGTGGATTTATGATTCGAAATACGAGATGCATGACTCGAATTATGTAGATTTATGATTCGAAGTAGGGGCTGCATGAATCGAATTAGGTTGATTTATGATTCGAAACGGTAGGATTATGACTCGACAGACCGGGTCATTGTTCCGAAATACCAGATTTATGAATAGAAAGACCGGGTCATTGTTCTGAAATACCAGATATATGATTCGACTTACCGGGTCATTAACTTCTTCCGGGTCCGTGTATTTAACGACCCGGAATGACACCCCCCCCAGACGACGTTTTGTCGAGTCATAATTCTACCACCTCGCCCCGGGCAGGAAACGATAGAAAAAAACTAAAACAATAACTCAGAAAAAGTAATATAATTTAAGACAGGTTTGGTAAAAAATTTTAATAATTGGTTATAGTCACCATGGT
This sequence comes from Convolutriloba macropyga, assembly GCF_964194025.1. Classification (NCBI taxonomy): domain Eukaryota; kingdom Metazoa; phylum Xenacoelomorpha; order Acoela; family Convolutidae; genus Convolutriloba; species Convolutriloba macropyga. Next base: position 45,409,750 of record NC_134468.1, on the reverse strand, counting down.
TGTTTGTTTCAGTTGGCTGGCAACTTCGCCAGACGACTTTGGCTTAGTTGTCACGAATTAGGCGATGAAAAGTATCATTACAAAAAACATATCTCTTTAATTACGATAACTTATCTCTGCCTAGATACACTACTGTAATGAATGTCGCCATAATCATCTACCGAACACCATAACCATCGACCGAGCTCCACCGCTTGAGTCGCCATCGCCTGTGTCGCCATCGCGTCGCAGACGCCATCGACTGTGCCACGTGACCATCGCCTGTGTTGACACACCATCCCCTGTGTCGAACCTCGATCACCACAATATGAATTACCAACGTTTGGAAATGATAGTAGAACACTATCACAATTGACAACATTGCAGACACAATCGCAAATTTTCCACATGTTTTTCCCATGTAGAATAGAAACGAATACCCGGGCCGAGGAATTTGGCCAAAATTATGTAAGATCAGCGGCAACTAGCGTTGACAAGTCGGAAAATTGACCGCAATTTTCTTACATAATTTTGCGTTGAATGTGTTGAATTTGAAGACAAAAATTCAACGCTTTCAACGCAAAATTATGTAAGAAAATTGCGGTGAATTTTTCGACTTGTCAACGCTAGTTGCCGCTGATCTTACATATTTAACGTTGAATTTAGCGTAGATCTTACATATTTAGCGTTGAATTTAGCATAGATCTTTCATAATTAGCGTTGAAATTAGCGTAGATCTTACATATTTTTGCGTTGAATTTAGCGTTGACCTTACAAAAAGTCAAATCGTCCACTTGGACTATTAACCTCCAGTTGCGTATGGGACTCGAACTCCTGACCTCCTGTTTTCTTGTCGCCTCTTCTACCATTGTGCCACAGTACCTTGGTTGGGTTAAGATCCGCAATTCCTATAAAGCGTAGATCTTACATATTTTGCGTTGAATTTAGCGTAGATCTTACATATTTTGCGCTGATTTTGCGTAGTGTTTAACTTAGCATATTCAACGCATTTACCATGTGAGGCGTACTGGGAAAAATCTAAATTTTTTTAAAAGTTTTGAAAAAAAATTGAATTCCTAAAATGGTCTGAAATGGTTATTGCACCGTAAGAGAGCACTCAAATGTTATTTTTTGATGACTTCATTTTTCTCACCTGTGCAGTATAGGGGTCGAAACAGTAAAAAAAATAAATATTCGAAAAACTACTTGAAAAAGTTCTGAAATCGTAAAATGGTCTGAATTGAATTTTGCACTAGAAAAGAGCACTAAATAATGATTTTTTTCTGACCTCATGTCTCTCACCTTTGAAGTATAGGGGTCGAAACAGTGAAAAAATTGACTTTTTGAAAAAAAAACTTGAAAAACTTTTGAAATCGTAAAGTGGTCTGAAATGGAATGGAATGGAAAGGTTAGCGTTGAATGCGTTGATTTTATGTAAGATCAACGCTTAATTCAACAATAAATATGTAAGATCTACGCTAAAATTCAACGTTAAATATGTAAGATCTACGCCAAAATTCAACGCAAAATTATGTAAGATTAGCGTTGAATGCGTTGAATTTATGTAAGATCAACGTTAAAATTCAAGGCTAAATATGTAAGATCTACGTCAAAATTGAACGCAAAATTATGTAAGATTAGCGTTGAATGCGTTGAACTTATGTAATATCAACGCTAAAAATCAAGGCTAAATATGTAAGATCTACGCCAAAATTCAACGCAAAATTATCTAAGATTAGCGTTGAATGCCTTGAATTTATGTAAGATCTACGCTCAGGCGTAGATCTTACTTAAATTCAGCGCATTCAACGCCAATCTTACATAATTTTGCGTCTTTAGCGTTGACACCTCGGCCCGGGTAAAGTTGTCACTCCCCAGCAAGACTCAATTGTAATATATGCGATCGACAATACCCCATCATCGGCAATACCCTGCCATTGGCAGGACCCCGTCACGTACACAGTCAAGGTTTCTCTTTCACATTCAACCCGTAATATTCAATATATACGGGTCAGTCACAAACAAAAAAACCAGCCCTTTAAACCCACAATAAATTCCCAACCAACAATCCAGATAACAATAACTCCTTAACAAAAAAAATAAAATAAAATGTGGTAACTCTCTAAACAATTACCTATTAATTTCCTGAAACTATAGTCTACACTACATTTTAAACTACAGGTTATTTAAACTATAAACCAAATATAATAAAAAAAACTGTAAACAAGTTGCAAGATAGCAAAACTCCATAAAATAGTGTTCGACTGCTCAATAACCGCAACTGAATAACCCACCCCCCTTAAAACCAGAAGAATTTTGTTCAATAACACAATATAAAATAAGTTAAGTATTGCCATAATATTCGAAGTAGCTATGATTTCAACCCAATAGGTCTTGTAATGTCAATAGATGGAAGAAATGATAATAGTCAACTTGTGCGAGCAAGAAATTCGTTGTGGGATGACTTAAATCGTGGTTTACTGCAACTGGGACTTTTTGTATTTTCTCGTCTTGTTCCGTCTTCCAGAGATATGAAGTCCTCATAACAGAGATTGTATGCTCCATTGCATATCTTAGTCAATGTGAGAACTTCCAGCATTTGAAGGTAAAGTTCAATTGGGAGCACCTCCACAGACTAAGCGCTCTTTGTAGTCAGTGATTGATGGCAGAATCCATTTTATCGCATTTCGGGAGCAGTTCGAACTTCCTCATGTCGCCTTTTGAAGGTTACCAACAAGGCGATGCGTAGCGGATAACAGCGATGACCGTGCTTTTGTACAGGTTGAGCTTTGCACTAAGTCTCAGCTTGGTGGAGAGGTTCCTCTTTAGCAGATTGAGGGATCCGTATGCCTTGCCACGCCTTCTGGATTTGTGTTCTGACCATAACAGATTTGATAAAATTATGAGGCCCATGTCCCGGTGACTGTTCACGGCGCGGACTGACTCGTTGCAGAGCTTGTATTTGGGTTGCAGCCAAGAGAATGTCACTATCTTGGTTTCACTTGGGTGAAACTAAATTTTATTGGCTATTGACCAATTCTCCAAGTTCGAAATGACGCCCCGCTATCTAAGATCTTGCTGTCGTCGGCCACGAGGAACGCACTCACGAGCAAATCATTGATAGCTTCGGGATGATTGTTTATGTACACCAAGAGGAAGATCGGTCCTGATCTAGAGCCTTTGGGTACACCACCGGTCACTTTCCTTTCTGATGACTTGGCGTCGTCGGTTTGAGCCAATTGTCTTCGATCGAAGAAGCTTTCGATTATTCTGATTAATCGACCATTGACTCCTAGAGCTTGACGTTTTGCTACTAGAATGGAATGATCCACATTATCGAAGGCTTTTTTAAGGTCAAAGTAGGCAGCATGGGTTGCCTTTGAGCTGTCCTTGCTCTCCGCAATTTAGTTCAGAGAGACGAGAAGCTGGAGTACGGATGGTCTGCCTCTTCGAAATCCTAACTGACACTCAGAGATGTGAGGTTCAACGATTTCAAGTAGTTTGTCTTGAATGCATTTCTCGAAAACGAAAACTTTGCTAATAAAAGATGTCAAAGCAAATTGGCGGTAGTTAGCAACCTTGTCTTCGGCTCCTTCCTTGTGCAGTGGCTTAATGCACGAGATTTTCTAGCATGAAGGGAATTTGTTGGTCTCTTTTGTTTTTCCAAAGATTAAGGAGAGCGACTTGGCTAACCCTTCCAAGAAACCTCGCAGGAAATATGGGGCAATGTGTCAGGACCTCTTGCCTTAATGATTTCGAGCTCTCTTATTACTACGCAGACTTGATAAGGACTTGTGTCGAAGTTACACACTAGTGAATGCTGGTGGTTCTCAGTTTCGCAAATGCCTCTTGGGTTTTACACTGAGAAGAAGTACTCATTGAAAATGTTGGCCTTTCTATCGCTGCTCCGGCTTTCTGGTCTGCTAATTTTATTATACGCGGTTGAATAGGTGCCCCTTTGACTTGTTCTTGTTAATTGACAATTTTCTCTGTTGAACGTCGTGCAAAAAATTTGTGTTGATATTCAGCTAAATCCTCCTCAGACGTGCGCTCAAAATCAGTTTTCACATGCGCATGTTTGTGTTTTTGCTCATCTTACGCCTCTTTACCCCTCTTTCAGCTCGGGTTTCTGGGGTTTGAGCCTCCTGATAACGTTGGAGGCGGTTGGTGTAACCCAGAGAGGCAGTGATGATCGATGTGCAGTTTCTCCTCTAGTGACAAAGGTTTCCAAAGGTTTCTAACCATTCGTGCCAATACTGAACCATCAGCGCAGAGTTTGTTCAGCAGTATGGAACGAGTGGATATTCTGTAAGTGCTTTCAAGATACCCTCTTTGTCCATCTTCTTGAGGTTAAAGAGGCATCTAGATGTCCTTCTGTGTGAGCCATTGGATATCATGGTGTTGATAAAGAGCGAGTCAAGATCTGACATTGGCCTGTCAACCAAGATTAGTGACGGGTATGTGCTGACTGATACGATAAGTGATGGGCTATTTAATAAGCATACATAAAGAATGCAATTGCTTGTCTCGTTTAAAAGAGTGAGATTGAAATCCTGAAAGATGTCAAAAAACTCTTGCTCATAAGCGTTGATGCTCGACCTTTCGTCCAAGTTGACTGTTGATAACTTAATGTCCCCAGCAAGGATAATGGGAACCATGTGAAGCATCGAAGAAAGTGTGCTAAGGAGAGAACAAAAGAGAGCGGAGGGCCAGAGTTAATTTGAGTTGCTTTGAGGATCATATACACAAAAAATATTAGAAGAGGTTTCACAGGTGAAGTGAACAGCAGCGAAATAGCAGCCACTGACGTTCATGTTCTCCGGAAATGTAATTTCTTCGAAGTCAATTGAAGAACGAATACCAATGTGGACTCCTCCATGTTGTCCATATCCTCTTTCAACTCAAACGAAATAAAAGTCAGGTAATAAAAACTACTGTCATTCCAGGTTTCGCATGAACCAAGAATGTGAAATGTGTTCAGTGAAAACATTGCATGGTATTATTTTATTTGGGTGTTCACGAGACTTCTCAAATTGTATCTAAGAGTTCGACTTGTTTTGTTCTCCAGTCAGGCTTCTGCAAACGCTTCATAGCTCAGGTTCTTCATTTTGACTCAGTCAACACACAGTTTTATTTTGATTTATCTTTATTCTGCCCGGTTTTTTGCGTACTCCGGTGTCGTCAATTATTTTTTGTCGCTTTCTGAGGATGTGTCTTTCGAAATCCTGATCTTCTGCATTCAGGCTCGGGGAAAAAACACTCCAGGCTTCAAAGCTCGTTAAGGTTTTAGAATGCGCGAGGATTTTTTACAAATCCAAGACGCTTTTGAGGGTAACCAACATTGTTTGTGGTCGCGTGCGGTTCTAGTCGTGTTTTTCAATATTCTCAAATTCTGGGGATTCTTCCAGAAATTCCAGTACGTGATCGGATTCTTTTTTGACCGAAGGGTTATCAGTCCCATCTTTGTTTGCTTCTGGAATGCCGTCGACTCATAGTTGGTACTGAACAAGCTCGGCTTCTACAGATAGTTTTTCTTTCTTAGACTTGTCGTCGGGCTTCTTCTTGAGAGATGTGACATCCATTCTCGAATTAGCTGTTTTGACTTTGAGTTCACGGAACAATGTTTCTCAGCATCAATTTTGTCTGTCAGTGTCTGGGTAAGTCTTTCCTTGACTTCGGACAGCGTGAAGAGGAGGGCTTTGTTCATTTCTGGAGCGACAAGTCTCTAAAATTGATCGTTCACGTCATTCAGTGTCGGAGATTGTATCTAGCTGCCTCTTCGTTCGGGTTTCTTTCTCACCCAAAACACTTCCCTACTGCTACAGTGTCTCTCTCATTAGGCACTCAAGAGATGTTTTTTTGACGGCTTATAAAGGTTTTCAGTTCGTCGTCATCTGCAGAAAGCAATTCTTTAATCGTCGGGTAGTAGTCGGTACTAGATGGGAGTCTCTTCTTTTCCGACATTATTGGGGGACGCTGGTGATACATACTGAAAGGTATCACGACCTTTGGGCGGCTTCTAGGGGATAAACTCCAATTCCTACTTAAAGGTATCACAGGAGAAAGTAATCAAAGAAACAAATAAACAAATCGAATAAATTGCAATACTTTTTTAAAGGTATCACAGAATGAATAGAATGCAATTCCTGCTTAAAGTCGTCACTGGGGCGGATATGCTGCGATTCCTACTTAAATGTATTACAGGAGCGAATAAGCTGCAATTCCTATTTAAAGGAGCGATTGAACTGCGATTCCTACTTAAAGGAACCACAGGAGCGAAGAAGGTGCAATTCTTGCTTAAAAGAATCACAGGATTGATTGAACTGCGATTCCTACCTTGAGGTATCACAGGAGCAAATGAACTGGATTTCCTAGTTAAAGGTATTACGTCACTGGGGCGGATATGCTGTGATTCCTACTTAAATGTATTACAGGAGCGAATAAGCTGCAATTCCTATTTAAAGGAGCGATTGAACTGCGATTCCTACTTAAAGGAACCACAGGAGCGAATAAGGTGCAATTCTTGCTTAAAAGAATCACAGGATTGATTGAACTGCGATTCCTACCTTAAGGTATCACAGGAGCAAATGAACTGGATTTCCTAGTTAAAGGTATTACGGGAGCGAATGACAGGAGATGATAACAGGAGATATATGATTTCTACTAAAAAGTGTCACAGGTAATTCTCTCAGCAGAAAAATAAAGATAACTTAGAAGAAGACTTAAATTGATAGAAGATTGTAAAGAGATATACAGAAAGAGTATAAAAAGGTCTTGTGATTCCTAACTAAAAGCGTCACGAGAAACTCTTGCAGTTGTCCTCAGTTTAAGCTGAGGTCGAAGCTTGTTACTCTTTTTCTTGAGTGTACGTTATCTTCTAGGGTTCAACCTCTTTTTCTTGTTCGGGATCTCGTTAATACAGTCTTGAATTCGCGTGACTGTTTGAAGAATACTGAGTTCCAGTTCTCGATCGATATGCAGCTTCCTGAGTTCTCTCACGTAGTCGTCGCCAGTGCGCTTCATGTGAGAGAGGATATCCTTTATCACGTCGATAACGAGGAGGCCGGTGGATTTGGGTTCCTTCAGAATGTCAGGCGTCGATTTACGTCGAATTTATAAAACTGCTTTGATACGAAGTTTGATTTGGGTCACTAAGTCGACCAACTGTTGGGGAAAAAGGGATGAACCGTTGGCTGGGCGCTTAGAAACAGAAGGGTTTGGTTGTCGGAAGTAGAAACTCAGGTCAGGGATTGTGTAGATGTCGCCAGGGCTGATGCGAATGACAATTGGTTCTAACTTCCGTCGTCTAGTAGTAATCGGTTAATTTGCGTGGTGCAATGAACTGGCTGCAAGTAGTAGCATCTGATGTCAGAATTTTGTCAGTGGGCCACCACGGCATCCAAAAATCAAATAATCTATTGAATTTATTTATTCGTCTAAATCGTATAGAAGCACATTTGTCTGAATACACTTTTTTACCTACCACTAAATCGTCTAAATCGTCTAATTGTACGATCGTCGAACTGCAACTTTTTACCTACTACTACTAAAGGGCAAACACGCACCCACTATGTTATATACTCATTGAAAACTACAAATATCCTCAATTTAGGTACATAAATGGATTTCGCACACAATGTAAGACACTTAAACACATCCAGTAAACACACTCCAACACGTCTATCCGTAAATCTATCATTTCATTAAAGACCTCTTCACGGATTAAAGACATCTTTATGGATCCACATCCGTTAACGAAAACAACAGCAAGATGTTCTTTAACAGTTGTAGGAAATGGACGTATACTTTAGCAAAATGTACTCCAGACTATGTCTTCAAGAACTTGAACTCTACTCACAAATCTGTGAACAAACACGAAAGCTTAGACAACTAATCTTTACACAAGTAAATAAAGTACACTCCTTTACTAGGTTACATAATCACAGGAGGCAGTTCAGTTTTTAATAAAAAGGAAGGTTTTAGCGTTGTTTGTCAAGTGTTTGTTTATAAAATCTACAATTACATCTTAATTTTGGTGCTTTAAAAATAAATCTTTACTAATGATGACTCATCTTAGATCTTTCATAAAAACTCATAAAAATGGAAATATCATTTAGAAGTTGATTTTGTCTCAGGAAAGTCCATTTGAAAATGACCAGACTTGCGTATTGTCAAACTGTTTCTTAGTTTTGAAAACGAAAGGATTTTAACTTAGAAAAAATATCGTCAAGGATATTATATTTTAAAAACTAATTAATTCAAAAAAATTTAAAAAATAAGGCCAGTTTCGCAATTTTCATAAGTATATGCTCCATTTTTTGAGATTTATCATAATTTTTCAAGGATAGAGTTAAAATGACTGACGCTGACATTTTGGTTCTTGAATAAAATGGCAGCAAAACTGGAGACCCGGGTTTTATTAGCAGGGTTTTATTTCTCGTATTTTGTTTCAATAGCCAATCGAAAATGGAGGTTGAAAAAACTAATTGCATATAAAAAGTTTAATATTTTTTAGTATCTTTATTGACGCTTTTTTGGTATAAAATTGGAATTCGGAATGATCAATTTAGAATGTTCTACACGGTTGGTTTTGAATAAATTTTTATCATTAATGCGTAAAAGTAATGCTCAACCTAATAAATTTTTATGAAAGTACCTACTGAAACATTTGCTTAAGCTATTTGTTTGTGTTTTATGCTTTCTAATTATTTTTTTTATTTAACATTCATTTTTATATTTTGCAATTTAATATCATATTAGCATGTTTTCTTCACTGTTCTTAAATGTTATTATTCTGCCTCAAACACATAAACCAACGCAATTAGAAACTGGATCAAACGGGTCGTTTTTTGTGAGAAAGTAGGCTACTACCAAATGTGAAATTTCTGGCAAATCTTTTTCGGTAAGTTAAAAAGAACACTTTCTATTTAAAAGAAACTATAAAGGTTTCCTATGTTCTTTAAAAATACATCTTAAACCAATACGTCTTTTCAGTTAAACAAGACTTTTGTGTGTTTTTTATCGACATTAAAACTTGAAATCTCCTTTTTATAAAAGTATTAAGTGTACCATTGCTGGATTTTTCTTCTTTCGGAAACTCCGAAGTTTACCATTTTGTCCACATTGTCATTTAGAAAATACGATGGGGCAATATTTTCTAGGTTTGCTTCAACGGCTTGTAATAATTTCCATACAAATAAATGAAGACGGTTTAAAAATTATAATTATAAACCGACTAATGTCGGAAAAATTACATGGGATGCAATTTAATTCAGTGGTTGTAGACTAGATATATTTTTCTTTATGGATGCAAAACTGACTACGCGGGGATTTAATCCATGGACCTCCCTTCCCTCACGGTAACCACTGCCCACTCGGCTCTCATGCTCTTCGTGTTGCTATGCTGCAATCGATTTTGTTTTAGCAACAAGCTTTACATCGGAGTGAGCGCAATAAAGATCACTCAAAAAAGTGTGTAAATAAAAGTGTGTAAAAGTCACTTAAGAAGTCAAAAAAAGTTCTAGAAAAAAGGAGGAAAAACGGTCAAGCGAAAAATTAGCATAAAAAGACCAACATGTTTACAATAATTGCTACGAACTTGGTTCTAGAGCAATTAATTAACTCTGCTGCATTTGAAAGAAAGATATTTGCTGTAGTAGTTATGGTTGTCTCTAAAGGCAAATTGTACCTTTTTAATTTTTCATTAGTCTCACTTAACCAATGCGCAGTTTGACCTGATGACTTCCTGACCAAATTTGCATTTATTATGCCTATAATTTTAATGACCACTGTTTCAAATCAAGCGTAAACTCGCAACTTAACCAAACAACGTTTTATTAGCCTGATTATTCTTTGAAACCTGTCAATTATATGAGATGACACAATTGTGACAGTTATACTCCCACAGCATTGAAAAACAGGTGAGCATATGATAAAACTAAATTCAATCTATGTCTATAAAACATTGTATCTCGCTGAAATTAACACTCAATTAACAAATTAAACAAATTCAACTCAAACTTGGGAGCAGGAAGAAATTCAAAAATAATTAATGAAGAAGTAGGATTGACCTGAAGCTGTTTGTTTTCTTGTTCATCTCTGAATTCAATCAGTGATTGTTCACACCATTTCGTAAACAACTTCCTTCCCCTGTTTGCCCATCAACCGGCCCATGAAGTTGAATTCCGGGCAAGAATAAAGTCTTTCTTGGGTATGAACTTTCGAGTCGAATAATAGGGCCTTTAAACTGGGCATTGCGCCCGTTGCTTTGTATCGCCATAACTTCAACCGTGGCCCGTCCGACTCTAAATGGAGTCCCAACACATAAAGTTTAATTCTTTTGCAGATTTTCTTTTTATCCGCAATTTCTTTGAAACAGTAAAGTTGTAAGAGATGATATGGAGATGGTGTTGCTTTTACAGTTGTTTGAAACTCAACTAAGCTCATTGTTTTAGTGCTGGAGTTCCAAAATATTGTATCGACCATTCCGTAGAAAAATAGTGAGCCGGTTTTATGTTCGAATAAGGATGCTAGAGTGTATTCGTTATTAACACAGTCACCCAAACTTTCTTTATGTTCGTCCAGTAACTCGAAAGCGCTGCTTCCGATTTTTCCGAAAAGTAAGCTGATACGTTGATTGAGGTCTTGTTTGGATGTCTCTAGGTTCCCGGATAACGGATCCAGTCCGTTTCCAGGAGCTGCAGGATGCATTGACGATGATGGGTGGTTGGGAACTGGTCTGTTGCCATTATTAGAGGAGCTGTTGTTAGCTGGGAGGGGGTTTGATGACAAGATTTGATAAGGGGCGAAGATTTGTTGACCGGACTCGGTGGTGATTTCACTTGTTGATAAAATAAGGTGCTCAGACGTTGGCAAGTTAGGTTGATTCTGTGGGTACATTGCGGGTTTGTTGGGCCAATTATTATGTGAGTGGTGTCCGTTTGTCATAGAGGTAGTTGTCGGATCGATTCTGGTTCTGTAGGGATGTTGGTGATGGTCGGCGAAGGCATCGGGAACGTCTTCTTCTTCGTCATCGTCTTCTTCGCTATGATTCCAAGAATTGCTAGTAGAATGATAGCTACTGTTATACGAACTTGGCGTGAGAGCACTTCCGTAATTGGGATGAGAAGCAAAAGATTGATAAGTTAGATTGGAAGATGCGACATCTGCTGTTGTCAACTTTGACGATGTTTGAGGACTTCTGGTTTCACTTTTGAACCGCGGAGGTCGAGGTGGCTTGTGATATTTGTGAAACATCATACCAGGCGCAAATGAACCATGTGGCACACCATTTGGCGTTGGCGAATCACGTGATAGGTCACGTGGTGCCAGATGACGTGGGGACACTTTCTGTGGCGATCGGGACGAGGCGTCAATTTGAGAAGCGAAGCCTCCACCCGCATTCGTCAGATACAACCGTCCGTCATTGTTGGGTCCAAGAGTTACAACTTCGGTTAAAAACTCGTTATGATTGGCTGAAATTGGCACAACACGTTCTGTGCTTGTTGCTTTTTTGCGGTGCCTAGGAGACAGTGAGGGTGACTGCTTGGCTGACCTAGTTCGACCTCCTCCTCCTCCTCCTTCGGCGCCAATAGAGCCTCCGGCAGCCAGATTTGCCTGGGATCTGGACCTGACGCTGTGCAGGGATCCACAGGGTGTTGATGACAGACTCTTGTAGCTCTTCTCCTCTTCGGTTCCGGAGGGAGTCAGAGCCAGAATGAGGTGTTGCTTATCTTTGGCCATCTGACCAGCCTTGTCCTGAAACAGCAGTACTTCTTTAAAAGCTATTAAAAAATTGAGCGATAGTAAAAATTAAACCAAACAGTATCTTAAACCAAACTGTCATCCATGAATAAAAGCCAAAGAAATACTGACAGATCAAAGAAACGGCATTATATGGAACAGTAGTAATCATCTAAAACGGACAATAACTTCTCTTGCTTCAATGATCTTTTCAGGAGGCATAACATCTTGTCTTCCTGTAATTGCTAGTAACTTTCATGCTGATTCCTCAACGGTGTCGTTCAATGTATGGTCAAGAAAACAAGACGCTGGGCATGTCCAGTGCAACTAGAAGGAGATGAAGTGTATTTTTTTTTAAAAAAAGCAAATGGTTTACTTAGGAAGTGTACTTCAAAGCATGTATGGCGTTAAAGGACGTGAGTGCATGATTTACCGACTGAAAACTGGAAAATTTAGCAAATGTAAAGGTCGGTTCAGCTTCAAGCATATTGATCAGATTCAATATTGATTGATCAGCATATTGATCAGATGAGTCCAGATTCAATAGCTTAGCTTTATTATTGTGCAAAGAAAATTAATCACAGCCAGCAGATTGCCGGAATAGCTGCGAAATAGACTTGAGTGCCGTATAATACAGATAGAAACAGCTACAGATCCCAGTTCAAAAAGTTATGGACGCCGCTCAAAAAGCTATGTCTAAACATTTAGCGGTAAATAAAAAAAATTTTTTGAAATTAATTCGAGTAGAAGCTTTTTTATTAGGGGCTTTTAATACACATGCGAGTTCCTTTGACCTCAAGCTAATATCAAAGTAGCAAGTAAATCGTTTTATTGAGTGAGGTCAGTTGCGCATGCCCATAATCTAATTTTGTGAAGAGATTGAGAAATAACGTGACGTGCCCGAACTCCGTTATCGAGAAGAAGTCATTCAGAAAAATTTGATTTTTAAAAATTTGCTGTGTGAGCAAATGTAAAACGAAAAGCGTAACAAGACGAAGCAAAAAACGTAGCGGGTCAAGTCCTCACTTAATTTAAAAAATTTTCATTAACCAAACCAAATACCAGACCTAGAATAAACAATGAATGAATTGGAAAAACCACCTAGCGGATAAATCGGACAAAAAGTGGGAAATAAATTATCATTAATTATATTCAAATTGCCGCACGTGAACAAAAAAGCACATTCAAGAAATCAAAAAACTACAGTCGAGAAACAATTTCGCTCGAATACCGTTTTCTCGCTCTATTTTGAAATTGAAGTGAAAAGATTTACTTCAAAACACTCGCGTCTTCACTCTACTTCCTGTTTTGGCGTAACCAAAATCGATTCTCAATTTGATTTGAAAAATCATGAAAACTTGTGAATAGATCTTAAAAAACTTAGCCGGATGATTTCTGGAAAAAATTCGGAGTAAAAAAAGACCATCTTCATTGACCTACAGCCTCTTCTAATTAATTACACTAAACGTTGAAAAACAAAAATAGAAAAAAATTGACAGAAATTGAAATAAGCATCAAATAAAAGTTTCTTGAAGTTGCGACCTCAAAATAAAAGTTGAGAAAAAGACTGTAAAATATATGAATCCAGGCGGAATGGTAACAAAGTGCAACGAATAGGGAAAAAATGGAAAGTTTTCATATAAAAAATTGGGGAAAGAGAAAAACGAAAAAAAAAGAGAAGAATGACAAAATTAAAAAACTTTATTCTTTATCAAATTCAAAAAAATCTCAAAAAAATGATAAAATTGAAATTACCAACAGTTTTTCAACAAAAATTGATTCCATCATCTCCTTCTAGATCAATCAGCCACCAATAGGTCATAGAGAAATTTTAAAGTTAAAAAATGCAATGACGGAAGAAACCTCGAAAACTCAGAAAATGAAATGTTTTTTTCATTGAAAAGCGGCCTGTTAATGTAACTTTATTTTAATTTTAATGTAACTTTATAGTAACAAAATTTTTAATGTAACTTTTATAGTAAAAAAGATTATATAATTGCTCCCTCCAAATTAAGAAATAAGAGAAATACCAAATTAGAGGAAACAGGCAAAAACTTTAAAAACAAAAGTACATTAAAAAATCTGCTCAATTTTACTGGATGAACTATTACCGGTTTAGGTAATTTAGAAAAACACATCTTACTTAATAAAATTGGTGTTATAAAAACGGCTTTCAAAAAGCCGTACGTGGTCAAAAATTTTTGCCTGCTCAGCGAAACTTTTTTCACGCCTACTTTTCTCGCTCTCTCTCAAAAATGTGATACAAATATCATTCTCCCTCTCTTTTCTCTGCTCTTCAGCAATTTGACCTAAACGCTTTGTTTTCACGCATTTCGCTTCCTGGCAAAAATAGTCTTATAAAAATGGCATGACTACTTGATCACAACTTTTGGAATTTCAAAACAAAGTTTGCGGATATTCTTAGCACACCTATTCACAGCTCAGTCCTCAAAATTTGACTATCCGGGCTCTACATAACATGTTAGTTTTAATGTACTGTGACAGATTAAAATGTAAGATGAAAATGATTTGTGATCTCAAATTAAGACATTATTCTTTCGAGAACTTTGTCAGGGTATTGTACGTGCCGTTTCACATTCATTTAATTCAAATCGTACTCAAAAACAGCTTTTGATAAGTGATCTCAGTATAGAAGTTTTGACACATTAATCTAGTACAAGTCTAGACTATCCAAAAGCAACTGGAACTTTAACAGCAATGCAATCTTTCTGGTCCTCAAAGTACACGAATCTATAGAAGAGGGCTGGAAATTTGAGAAGCATAGTTGGTTTCGGTTATGTAAGCTAAGCAACTTTTACAGTCTCACAAGTTTGGTGAAAATGGTGTCTAAGAGCGATATATATATCAAGAGAATAAGATGATAAACTGTTTGAATACTATGTTCTGATCTGACTTCATAAAACAAAATAAACGTGGTAGATTTGTCATATATTTTGTGTTAGCATCTGCAAATTGGATTAGTTTCCGAAAAACAAAAAGTGGGTGAAACACAGGTTTCGTAAAATAATATTGAAATAATACAGACAAATAATACTTAGTGCATCCCTTGAAATCGAAGCCTTGGTTTTTTCTATTGGAGGCTCCAAAAACCATTGGAGCCTATTTCTTTTCTCTTAAATAACCAATGACAGAAGCAATATTAGAGCAAACAACTTCCGATGGCTCAATTCCAGCCCTAAGAAAAAGCACATCTTCATTTTTTACGACAGAACATAATATAATTTAGTAATTGCAAAAATGAAATGAGGAAAATGGGAAACAATCATTTACTCCTCGAGCATTAGGTTCTTCGAAAAAAATAAAATAGTGCTGAGTTTCAAATTTTGTTTAGATTAATAGCTGATTTGAACGTCGGAAGATTAAAAAATTGTAATGATAGAGAAATTGAAAATGAGTTTTAAGACCGTAGTTTTAATCCTTTCAATTAGTCTTTCAAGCATCAAAAATAGAGGGAAAAAGTTGAAAAGGAATTATTTTAAAAAGCATCAGAATTGCAAGCATTACAAAAAAACAGTTGGGAAGATATGGGAGACTACATCAAAACTAAACAGAACAATCTCTGCCAGCGTCAATTCTCATGAGTTTTAGATTAGTCGGAATTTTTCAAGGTTTCACAAATTATTTAAACGAAAGATTTTAAAAGAAGCAAACTAAGAAAGGAGAAAAAATAGAATCAAAAACACAATTACTGAAAAGAAAACAGTTAAAAATACAGACTGCTGTTTTTTAAAAGTTGACATAATTAAACACAGAACGTTTGAGCACTTCTCAAAATCAAAAGGTTTTTGTTTGAGTAACTAGGTCACACATTCGGGCGGCAAAGCTGAAAAGGAACTTTGAAGTTGACGCAAATGAGCAATCTTCAAAAGCTGCTAGGTTAAAAACACCTCTACCAATACAAACCTGTTCTGCCTCTTATTTCGTAAAACATCCTCCAACAATTTTTCTTAAAAAAATCGACAAAGAGAACTGAATTGCTTTTCAAAAGCGTTTAGGTTTGCAGAAACAGAAAAACTTGAAAAGCCTTTTGTTAAATAACAATATTACTTTTCTCATATTTTTATTGGTTTTCTCACTGGCTCTTGATTACAAATAAAGAGACTGGATTGAAATTTTAAAAAAATGTAATTTGTTTTTCCAAGGTTTTCACCTAGATTAATTTAACTAATGTTCAAAGCAGTTGTTTTTAGCGTAAAATCCAACAAGTTGTTCTTAATCTGAAAAATTTTTTTGTGTTTTCATTTTTCAGAAGTTAGATATCAGCAAAAAAACAAAGAGTGATCTATTTGAATAGGAAAGCTCAAAAACGTTTCTGATAAGCCTAATTTAATTTTTTGGGATAAAAACGTACTGCTTCAAAATTATTCTCATTAGGTCTTTGCGAGAACCTTAGTTTCTGACAAAAATTCTGTAACCTTGGCCCAATTCATGGTTATTGTCATAGGCCACAAACCAGATTATTTGAAAGTCAGGAAACATTGACCGTTAAGAAACATTGACTTTGGGACTGTCAGGAAACATTGAACTAAAAGAAATACTAAGTTTAATCAATTTATGAATGAAAATTTTTCAAAAATGCTTGTGTAATTTTAACCTGAAAACAAAAGTTTTAAACACAATTTGGCTCTAAAGATTTCAGATTCATTCTTATTCAAGGTTCTTTTCAATTGTCGCTCAATTTGAAGGCTAGGATTTTTTCAGGCTCCACTAAAAATGACTTGGAAGTATTTCAGTTATTCTCCAACAAAGTGAAAGATTGAAATTTTTTGTCCCTATAGAACTATTTTATAATAGTTCTATTCTTTTTATAGGTAATTCAGACGTTTAATATAACGTTAAAAATCGTAGATGAGGACAACTATATTGGATGCGAAATTTTACTTTCTTCTCAAAATTTCTGCTGGTTTTTGCAATTAAAGGTGGCGATGTCTCAGTTTCTCTTCTAAGAAACGATAGGTTAAATTTTCTGTCCTAATCCAGTTATTTTTACTAGTTCTGTAATTACATAGGTATTATAAAAAATTTTCCAGAAGTGTGAAATAAAGTGTTAAATCTTAAATGAAGACAATTATATTGGTTGTGCAATATTACTTTTCCCTCATAACTCCAGGTTGTTGCCTCAGTTTAAGAAGGGCCATTCAAAATTAAATGAATGGCAAAGGCCTCAAAATGTTTGATTAGATTTCTTGTGGCTCAATATTTATTGAAACCAGATTAACGGGCAAACTACAAACAACCTTTTTTCACCTTTGAGTAAACAAATCAATTAATGAGTAAGCAAACCATTGACTTCAACTTTAGAGGCATTCGAGATTCCATTTAACAGAAAGAAAAGAATGCTCAAGAGGAACAAAAATAATTAACATAGTTGAGCAATATATGAGACGATTTATTTTTTATCATTGTAAAAAATGAGTTTATTAAAAAATATTGTGCATAAGCCCAAGTATCTCCCTACATTTCTGTTTTGATATTACAACAAATAAACCCTTTGTCTCAATTGTTTCCAGTTGCAGAAAAAATCTGCAAAGCTTATTGATCGTGTGTTAATATGCAGAAACATTTCAATACAATGAATCAAAATTCGTCGATCGTAAACGTAGCTCGAGACAAATTTATAAACGGGAGGTCGTAAAACCTGACAGCAGTTTATTCCAGTACTATATCAATTGAAAGAAAAAATGTAACTGTACAATGCTAAGTTTTGTCAATAAAGGCTGCTTAATTATATATTTTTTCAAAAAAATAAATGTAGAGATTAAATTTGAAACAGTACCTGATAATTGGCATAGTCCAGCACTGCTTGTCTGTAAATCTTGCTGTCGTTTTTCTTCAACTTGTACTTTTTCTCCTTCCTTATCCTGAGAAAAGTGTAGGGTGCCTGGACCAGTTGGTAGGGGTACTCGAGGGTGGAAGCTTGGGGGCCGAGATAGTCTTCTATAAGGTCGCTGATGCAAAGAAAAGAGGCCTGCTTTCTCGTCAAAATTCGACTAAATTCCTCCGCGCTCATAATTGTGCTGTTAAATATTGACTTTATGGCTCTCTTTTTAACTATCAGTGCATTATTGGTAAGGTAAGAGTACTAGTGTAACCACAGGGGTAGTAGTAGTAATAGTGTTATCATTTATATATTATGAATGGATATGATAACCAGGATAGATAGGATTAGTAATAATAATGTTGATATAACAGTGGAGCTTCGTTTCGCTTTTTTGAGCATAATGTCAACGGGAGTAATTTATGCCATTGTTATGAAGCGAGTAAAAGGAATCGTGTGACCATCCCGAACAATAAACTCCCCAATTAAATACACTGAGCACTTTGTTCTACAATTGATGCCGGCTGAAATTTCATGCGTTAAATGACACTTTTTTACAGTAGCACTTCCTTTGCTTTGTCCACACACACGCGCATTCACCGCTCCAACAGAACATGGCCATGCCCCTCATACTGTCGTCACACACGCACAAGTGAAAAAAATAAGGTTGTTCACGTGTTTACCAATCGGTTCCTTTCTGTGTACGTATTGACATATCCAATAATTAGGGGCCGTTTTAATCTCCGGAACAATATTGTTTTTGGAACCTTTGGATAGACAAATCCGCCAGGCTTATACCACTGATACAGCTACCTAGTTATTTATAATAACCAGCTAGTAATAATTATTATTTTCTGTCCGAGGCTTGATCCCCTGACTTGACTTGACTCGGGGGGAGAAAGATCAAAGGCATCGTTTCTCCTTTTCCTGCTGCCGGTGGTGGGAAAGTGGCCATTTGTGTAGATATTCTCAAAGCAATTGGCCAACTATCCACTTCAGGTCTTCACTTTGACACCTGAAACGGATGTTTATTTTCAAGCCTTGTTTACACAAACAAATCAGTCAAGTATCCTTAGATCGTATTTCAAAATCATAGACCAGGAAAAGGGACGTCCATAAAATTTCCATAAATCTTCTGCAAAAATCATGCCTAATATCTAAAGCATAAATGCTATTAATTGAAAAGAAATACTGTTCAAAGTTAAGAGGCGAAGGAGCTCTGGAAAAACAACAACATATAGCTGGATAAATCCAGAACTCGGTTGCTTCTATTGTGCTCATGATGCTGATGATGATGAAATGATACAAATCGTAGTAGAAATAGGAAGAAATGTGTCAATTCTACATGATAAAAATTAACACCCAAAGGTCACTGTCTTGTGTTTTCTGCAACGTTTAACAAATTTAGGCAATAATTCATCTTGTTTTCATAAGAATATCATGACTTGGGAAAAGAAAGAGACAACAATTCAATCTCAGGTTATGAGTGCGAACCTCAAAAATTGAACAGCTGCTTCAAAAATTTGGATCCAATTGAAGTACAGTGAGTCTCAAAAGTTCAGTTAATAGAAATTGAAACAACAATTTCAAAAATTTAAAAGAAGGCTCGTAACTGAAACACTTATATAATGAAAAGCGATCTAATTAAAAAGTCGTCAGATCAGAGAGTTTAAAAAATGCAGTTCCTTATCCGTGACAGTTTTGGAAAAAAATCCGTTTTTAAGCGAACATCTTTTAGGATCAATTTCATGGACGGAAATTGAGACCCCCTACAACAACTGTTACAATTTTTCAGCCATAGGTTTTAAGAGTTTTGGAAATATTGCATTTAAAAATTTTATTCTTTACAAAATACCAAAAAATGACAGAAAATGGCAACAAAATTTTTAGATAGGAAAAATTGACGGTAATTTTTCTAAAACGTCATTTATTTCTTAATATTGATTTATTCGTTTTACCTAAAACATTTTCAAAATGACAAGGTGTTGTTAAAGAAATTTCTTATATAACTTATAACTTTGCCCAGAAAAAAGTCCCAAAGTTTCTGGCAGACAAATTTCCTTAAAGAAAATAATGACGAAAGTCATCAATTTTCTAAGACTATGTTGAAAATATTGTAATCGTACTAATCGACTTTCTTCTATTAAGTTGATTGATCAAATACAGACAGAAGTGGTGGATTATACTATTTTGTAATTATATATATATATATATATATATATATATATATATACATATATATATATATATATATATATATATATATATATATATATATATAAATATATATATATAAATATATCTATATATATATATATATATATATATATTTACACACAAACACACACATATATATATATATATATATATATATATATATATATTTCTTTATATATATATATATATATATATATATATATATATATACGAACACCTTTTTTTCAAAACGTCAAAATGTAATCACCAACATTTTGAGTTTCTACTGTAATCGAGTAACGCCACCTTACGCTTAAAGTTTTCAAACGTCTATGTAATGCTTTGCCTAGGTAACACCTGTAAAGTGACCCGGGATATCGTGAATACACCCTTAAAGTGACCCGAGACACCGTAAACACACCTGTCAAGTGACCCGGGACATCATGAGTAGTACACTTGTTAAGTGACCCGGAAGGTCGAGAATATACCTGCTATGGTTATACAATTATGCGAACGCACCTCGAACGCACCCCAAACGCGCCACAGACGGATCCCGAAATATCCAGTATCAGTGAAAGTAGCAGTATGCACACACTATGTAGTATGTATGTCGCTGTTTTAACTTGTAACGGGTCGTTACAGCAAAATGCATGCATTTTGGATGCTTTTCTGACATGTTTCAACATTTTCGAAAATTTTACACTCATAATTTTACACTGAAATTATTCTTAACAGTCTGAAGAGCTGTTCTGTTTTTTTTCTGGGCATAATGACCAACTTTTTTAATGTAAATAAGCTGTTTCAGTTCTGGGTTCACAAGATAATATGGAGATACTCAGGTTCAGTACTGAAATACTCTGGGTGGTAAGCCCGGGCTAGATTTTGCACAATTTTTTGTCGTTATCTGCCTCAATTTCAACCATAGAACAAGGTTTTTGGTATCTTAGCAAAAAAAGTGTTGTCATTACAGCTGCTTCAGAAACGCTTCTCAAATTGCTATCGAAAGTGTAGTTATTCCTAAATTATTCAATCTTTTGGTCAGAAAAATTGCTTCAGAGTTTCGATTTGCATACAAGAGCATTGTCTTGTTAATGTCGCGAAAAAACCCTAGTTTTAGTTCATCTCTCCGTATTTCATCTCATAACATACTTAATCTTGTGTCAGAACTAAATTCTTCTTTGATTTTTTAAAAAAATATCTTGCTCCATTTCTTTTAAAAAACCAATCAATTTCTTTTTTGCATTTTTGTCATTAAATAAGCAATTTAACGTAGTATTGTCAAAGTATCGAAAGATTTTTTATCATTGAATGAATGTGGTACGAGCCCGATTTTTAAAATTGATTACTTAATTACAATCATTAGTGCCAATTTCTATTTTGTTGTTTCAACGGCTATTATGATCATTTTTCAAATCAAAATACTTCTGAGCATATGCAATTTTGCATACTTAAATACATATTGAAATGCTAGGTACAGGAGTAGAAAAAAACATAAAGTTCTAATCCAAGTTTGAGAAACGCGGGCAAGTTAATTAAAATTTAGAAATCATTTTAAACCTGGCACCAACAAATGAAACCATCAAATAGCGTTTCCATGGTGTTTTTACGGAGCAATGAGCAAAAACACAGTCAAATCGAAAATACTCATTTGTCTCAGCCCAATTTTGTCCCATTGAATATGGCTTGCTGATTCTGATCCTGATGAACACAAAGCTGATATATTGAGATTGTGACCAGATTTATGTTCTTAGCCAGTTCTGATATCCGACGTTGATTTAGAATTGCATAGCACTAATTTTGACTCGATATTATGTCTGTGTACAATTTTGGTAGTAGAACACTCCGATATCTAAAAAAACGCAGCAATAGAAAACTACTATTGTCTAGTAAACGTAGAAGTACTGCTGGTAACCAAGAAACTGACTATACTGATATATAAAATCAAACGTTTTTTCCCATTAAACGATAGGCTCTTTGTTGAAGGCCTAAATGAGGGCTTTTTGTTTGAAAGTTTCAGAAATATCAATGTCATTTCTCTAAAATTTGTTTAGCGGAAAATTAACTCATTTTGAACAAAACGGCAAATATTGATGGAACAAGTAACGATAGCAAAAACTTACCAGCTAACCAAATGTTGAAACTATTAAAATTTTGGTTTCAAATAAACTTTACTGCACATCTTTGTCTTATTTTTCCAAATTTATGCTAAAACATACAAAGCTCATAAATCTGACAACTGCAAATATAGCGAGTAATACTGGACGTAAATGATGCAAAAAAAAACAATTGAAAAAAAAAAGCAGAAAGTCAAAAAAAACTAGGCAACAGTGAAGGGATATCGTAACTTTGAACCCATGTTTTTGGAAATATCAACAATGTCTTCAAAAGAGCATAAAAACGCTTGGTTTGTATAAGTTTATCAACTGCAGAAAGCAGTAAAATTTTGAGAAAAACATGCGTGTTAAACTATGATTTACTTGAACCGCAAATTAGTCCAAAGTTCAAAGAAGTTGTTGATCTGCGAGAATGTTCTAAGTTCAACTTAAAAGAATTGATTACAACACTAATAAAAAACCTTTGAGTTTCTTCAGCAATTCTATCATTGTTCTTCGAAAGAAATCTTTCAAATGTGCAAAGAAGCCATACTAAAAAAGAAGCATGGAAAAAGTGTGGAGCTTCTGTAATTCAAAGCAGCGGACTCAAACAACATGATGCATCGAATGCCGTCCCAACTCAGTTTTGCAGCTCTCCGCGTTGTCAGTTCTCAAAAAAACGAACTTCTATCCAACTATTCAAAAATATTGAAAATAAATAAATAATTAATAATTAATAGGAAAAGGATAAAAAAGGATAAAACCTCAAAAAACGTACGACAAAAACAAAAACTTAAAACCTCATGACAAAAATGCAACGTATTATAGTTCTTTAGTGGAAAATTTCTTCACTGGAAAAAAAACTCATTTCGAACAAAAACGTAAATACTGATGGAACCAGTAAAGTTAGCAAAAACTTACAAGCTAAACAAATTTTTAAAAATATTAAAATTTTGGTTTCAAAAAAAATTTTACTGCACATCTTCGTCTTAATTTTCCAAATTGATGCTACAAACTACAAAAATCAAACATATGAAAATTGCGAGTCTAGAGCAAAAAATGGACGTAAATGAAGCAAAAAAAGCAAATTAAAAAGCAGAAAATTAAAAAAAAACTATACAATAGTGAAGTGATATCATATCTTCGAGCCCATGTTTTTGGAAGTATCAATAATGTCTTCAATAGTGAATAGAAGTAATGCTTGGATAGTTCAAGTTTTATCAACTGCAGAAAGCAGTAAAATTTTGAGAAAACAAGAGTGTTAAACTAAGGTTTATTTGAACCGCAAATTAGTCCAAAGTTCAAAGAAGTTGTTGATCTGCGAGAATGTTGAAAGTTCGACCAAAAAAAATTAATTACCAGACTACTAAAAACGTTTGAGTTTTTAGCAAATTTAATATTGTTCTTCGAAGGAAAAGGAAATGTAGTTCAATGTGCCAAGATGCAATATTAAAACAGAAGCACGGAAAAAATGTGGAGCTTCTTTAATTCAAAGAAGCGGATTCACACAATAGATGATGCATCGAATGCCATCCCAACTCAGTTTTGCAGCTCTCCGCGTTGTAAATTCTCAAAAAAAAACAAACTTCTAACCAACTAATCAAAATTATTGAAAATAAATAAATAATTAATAACAAATAGGAAAAGGATAAAAAAGGATAAAACCTCAAAAAACGTATGACAAAAACAAAAACTTAAAACCTCATTACAACAACGCAACGTATTATAGTTCTTTAGTGGAAAATTTCTTCAGTGGAAAAATAACTCATTTTGAACAAAACCGTAAATACTGATGGAACCAGTAAAGTTAGCAAAAACTTACAAGCTAACCAAATGTTAAAAACATTAAAATTTTGGTTTCAAAAAAATTTTACTGCACATCTTCGTCTTAATTTTCCAAATTGATGCTACAAAATACAAAAATCAAACATATGAAAATTGCGAGTCTAGAGCAAATAATGGACGTAATTGAAGCAAAAAAAAGCAAATTAAGAAAGCAGAAAATTAAAAAAAATATATGCAATAGTGAAGGGATATCATATCTTCGAGCCCATGTTTTTGAAAGTATCAATAATGTCTTCAAAAAACATGAAAAAAGCTTGGTTATTTCAAGTTCAATCAACAAGAGTGTTAAACTAAGGTTTATTTGAACCGCAAATTAGTCCAAAGTTCAAAGAAGTTGTTGATCTGCGAGAATGTTGAAAGTTCGATCAAAAAGAATTAATTATCAGACTACTAAAAAAGTTTGAGTTTTTAGCAAATCTAATATTGTTCTTCGAAGGAAATGGAAATGTAGTTCAATGTGCCAAGATGCAATGTTAAAACAGAAGCACGGAAAAAATTTGGAGCTTCTGTAATTCAAAGAAGCGGATTCACACAATAGATGATGCATCGAATGCCGTCCCAGCTCAGTTTTGAAGCTCTCCACGTTTTTAATTTTCAAAAATGCGAACTTATAACAAACTGTTCAAAAATATTCAAAATAGATCAATAATTATTAATAAATAGGAATAGGATAAAAAATGATAAGTTCTCAAAAAACCTATGACAGAAACAAAAAAATAAAAATCTCAAGACAAGAACCAAACGTATTGTAGTTGTTTTATGGTAAATTCGTTCAGTAGAAAATGAACTCAATCTGAACAAAACCGTAAATACTGATGGAACCAGTAACGTTTTCAAAAACTTACAAGCTAACCAAATGTTAAAACTATTAAAAATTTGGTTTCAAAAAAAAAATTTTTACTGCACATCTTCGTCTTAATTTTCCGAATTGACGCTACAACATACAAAACTCATACAGCTGAAAAACTTTAATCTAGCGGGAAAAACTGGACGTAAATGATGCAAAGAAAAGCCAATTGAAAAATAGCAGAAGGTCAAAAAAAACTATGCAACAGCGAAAGGATATCATATCTTCCAACACATTTCTTTGGAATTATCAATAATGTCTTCAAAAAGCATGAAAAAAGCTTGGTTATTTCAAGTTCAATCAACTGCAGAAAGCAGTAAAAATTTGAGAAAAACAAGAGTGATGCACTAAGGTTCATTTGAACCGCAAATTAGTCTAAAGTTCAAAAAGTTGTTGATCTGCCAGAATGTTGAAAGTTCAACCTAAAAAAAATAATTAGCAAACTAATAAAAAAGTCTGAGTTTTTTCAGGGAAGTCTATTATTTTTTTGAAAGAAATTTAGTTCATTTTGCAAAGAAGCAATACTAAAAAAGAAACAAGGAAAAATTGTGCAGCTTCTGTAATACAAAGCAGCGGATTCACACAATAGATGATGCATCGAATGCCGTCCCAACTCAGTTTTGCAGCTCTCCGCGTTGTTAAATTTCAAAGATAAGAACTTCTAACAAACTGTTCAAAACTAATCAAAATATATAAATAATTAATAATAAATAGGAATAAGATAGAAAATGATAAAACCTCAAAAAACGTATGACAGAAACAAAAAATTTAAAATCTCAAGACAAGAACCAAACGTATAGTAGTTGTTTTGTGGTAAATTTGTTCAGTGGATAATTAACTCATTCTGAACAAAACCGTAAATACTGACGGAACCAGTAACGTTTGCAAAAACTTACAAACTAACCAAATGTTAAAACTATTAAAAATTTGGTTTCAAAAAATTTTTTACTGCACATCTTCGTCTTAATTGTCCGAATTGATGCTACAAAATAAAAAGCCCATACAGCTGAAAATTTTTAATTTAGAGGGAAATACTGGACCTAAATGATGCAAAAAAAGCCAATTGAAAAGAAGCAGAAAATCAAAAAAAACTATGCAATAGTGAAAGGATATATCTTCAAACCCATGTTTTTGAAATTATCAATAATGTCTTCAAAAGAGCATTAAAAAAGCTTGGTTATTTCAAGTTTTATCAACTGCAGAAAGCAGTAAAATTCTGAGAAAAACAAGAGTGATGAACTAATGTTTATTTGAACCGGAAATTAGTCTAAAGTTCAAAAAAAATGTTGATCTGCGAGATTGTTGAAAGTTCAAACTAAAAGAATTAATTACCAAAATAATAAAAACGTTTGAGTTTTTTTAGCAAGTCTAATATTGTTCTTCGAAGGAAATCTAGTTGAATGTATCAAGAAGCAATATTAAAAAAGAAGCATGGAAAAATTGTGGAGCCTTGTAATTCAAAGAATCGGAATCACACAATAGATGATGCATCGAATGCCGTCTTAGCTAAGTTTTGCATTTTTTCCACGCTTTCAATATTCAAAAATACGAAAATGTAATTAACTACTCAAAACAATTCAAAATAAATAAATAATTATTAATAGATAGAAATAGGATAAAAACAGATAAAACCTCAAAAAACGTCTGACAAAAAACAAAAATATAAAATTTCAAGACATAAACCGAATGTATTGCATTCTAAGCTGACTGGCCCTAAACATAATGTATACGGTAAACTTTTTCAACGACTTATAACGAATAAAATTTTTGTCAACGAATAAAATTTTTGTCAACGAATAAAATTTTTGTCAACAAAAAAAAACAAGTTTTTCGTATGAAAGCAAAAATACAAAAATATCTTTCTTCATTTATCAATCCAATTTAGAAATATCAGACCCTCCTAGTGGCATGTTTTCAATTGCTTTGCTGTCACCTTTATTTAAAATCACTTTTCTATAGATAAATTAATCAATTTCCTAACGCAACACTAAAAAATCAAACCTTGCTTGCTTCTGAATGCAGATTATTAATTTTCTACTTCACTAGATCAAATCAGTTTATAAGAGATTTTTAATATTACCACTTTTAATTATATAAACTATAGTTTTAAAAAATCGCCAGAGTCCAGAGGAGAATTAATCAGTGACTCCTGGAAGTAAGATAAACAATTACAGTCGAGCATGAAATCAGATTGACACAATTTGCAAACATGCTTGCAATTTTGCGATCGGGTTATTGAGAGTAAAGACCAAAGAAAAATCAAGTTTCTTCTCATCTGCTATCGTAGCACATTGAATATTTCGGCATTGTGAAATGCGATGCAACCAAAACTTTTGTGGGGTAATTAAATAACAATTAGTAAGCTAAACTTTGTTTATATGAACCAATGGGCTCCATATTTTGAGTCTAGAGTGTAAGCTCACATACGATGATAGCGTTGTCCACAAAAATGGAGAAAGGGGTAGAAAACGAAGCAACGCTCATCAAAAGAGTGTACAATACCAGAAAACGAGACAAATTGAACAGTTCATAACAATTCTGAAGTGGAAGTCAAAAATCATGTAACGTTTTGATCTACACTAGACAAAGATTATATAAAAAATTTGACTGACCTCAATACTGTTCTCAAACAATCATAAGCCTAAGGACATTTTTCTAAAGAGTGCTATTGCGGCAAACTTGCAAAAAGCGAAGGGCTACTTTTCACCGCTGGTTGTTAATCAGGAGATTATGGGTTTTTAATAGGAGTTATAAACGGACAGTCGTCTGTTGGGTTATTCAGGCATACTATAACAACCTGGTTGAGTCGATCCAGGATTTTGCGCACAGTCAGTAAGCGGCAAAGTCTGTTCACATCATAAAGTTGGGAAACGAATAATCTGCCAGAAAAGGGTCAATAGGCAATTTATTACCACATTGACCAGAAAATGTAATAACTTTCTCTACTTACTAGGTCATAACTGATGGTCTCAATAATTTGAAACGGAAGGTCCAATTTTACACTTCAAGTATTTGTTCACAAGATACAAAAGTCCACTAAGGTTCATCGCAGAGACTGGTTGTAACCTTTGCCAGGGCAAATATATTTTGTGTCCGGATATGGATATTCAGTAAAGCTTTTGATGATAAAATCAATAATAATAAGAATGGTCAATGCTTGTCCCTGAATTTCACCGAGTGAGAAGAAAAAAAGATACAATAAACCGACTTGTACTCATAGCAGAAATGGGAGGAAAAAAAACTCGAGGAAGCAAAGTTGTGACAAAAAAATTCTGGTGTGGCATTTTCTAGCAAGGTAATGGGATGTTAAAAGCGAAGCTCTTGTTTTCGCTGACAAAAATCTGAAATTATTATTGACTGAGTTTGTGACCTGAAGTAATTTCTTGCAAGTAATTTCTTGAAGTAATTTCTTGAAATTTTTTAAAATTGGTAACTACTAAAATATGAATTTTCGTCAGTGTCTCGAACATAAATTCCACGATTTTTTTTCTCTTGTCGATGGGAATTACACTTTTTTTCAACTTTTCTCTTTATGCTAATCGCAACAGTTGAACAATCGTTCGTTCAAACGGGGATGGTACAATTAACCTGTCGCTTTAGCCCACTGAGATTGTGTGATAGCCCAGTTGAGCGGGTGCTATTTTTATAAGTTGGTCTTTCATGGAACCGTGCCTCGCCTGTTTGTATGGACAGTTTCAACTGGCGATCACCGTATTGACCGACAGAGCTCTTAGTCGACAACCCAACAAATAAGAGTTTAAGCCATCAACCCGACCACACCAATTTTAATGGCTGGACGAACTGGTGATATTTTGACCAATCTGATTTTTGACCTATCAAAATTATGCATGGAGGCTAAATTTCTCATTTGTTGGCTAAACCCCCGGTCGGCTAATAATCTCAGCACCGTCACAACTATTTTAGTTGCCAGTATCTATCTATTTCTATAAAATACGAATATATATGCGAAGATATATATGGTAAGAGAGCGAGGGAGAAGGAAAATAGAAAGAAAGAGCGGTACTTAAGTTTTCCTTGGAGAATTCAAAATCAATTTCCTCAGATTAGTTACATAAAGAGAAGGCCAGAAGACTTAATTTAGTACGTGTTATTTGTTATTTCACTAGTGTTTTTCAATGAAATGGCAACAACACATAATGTTATGTGTATACAAAGCTTAAAACACACTTCCGAGAGAACAAACACAACACGGCCGGCTACGTAAGAATAAAGAGCACATTCGATCAAATTTTATCGCCAAAATTGATGTTTGTCTTGTTCACAGATTCTGTCAACGTTCGAAATCATTTCGCGATCTTGTTAAAAATTTAACAGCGGTAACTGTCGCCTCTTAAGTTTTCACCCCCCCCCCCACCCCCCAACTGCTTCAGCTTCGATTCTGCCCAATGTTGCAGTCGAGTTAAATGTTTTGCTGAAGATCCGCGAAAGTAAACAGTTTCACGTATATTCAAAGCACTTTATGGAACTTCCAGACAAGTGGCGTTAAATGAAACAACGGTTGTGGGGTTGGGGTTGTGTAGTTCGGGAAGAGGGGCGAGGGGGGTGGGGGATACTGGTTAATCGTTTAGGATAAAAGGTTGAAACGTGTTTTTGTGGTATTTGGTAGTAAACACCAGATTAAATTCTGTAAACAAAAATTTGGACCTCGTAAGTACACGAATTAAAAGTTGTTGTTGGTGCCGATTTAGTTTGAAGTTGGAGAGTATCCTATTCTGGCTGCTGCTTCCAATTAGCTCATTATGACATGACTGACTCTAATGAAGTCTCTATAGTTAATGATCTGGACCAAAGTAAAGCATCTGAAAACAGAACTAGTATGCCAACAGTTAAATTGACCCATTGAGGAAATAATCAAGATCATGGATAGATGAATCCACAACAGGACGATGATAATGTGTGAAATTTCGAAATATTCACAAATCCTATCAAAAAGCTTCTGTAGACCATCTATTCAAAAGATGGTGGTGATTTCTCATATTTAGATATAGAAGGGATAAACTATTTAAAAAAGATCTTTGGCCTTTTGTTTATTCTCAATAATCGTGAAATAATAATTAAAAACAAGGAAAAACTTCGAAAATTGTAAGTTTTGCTCCTCTTATCTCGTAGAGGGTGATATTTGTCTTTTTAAACTCTTGAACATGTCAGATTCCATAGTTATGTAGACAGAAATGAAAAAACTTATCTATTTAATTATTCCTTTATCACTGCATTTAAATAATTGCATATTATTAATTTCAAAATGAGAAGAATCAACTTTTTTATTGTCAAATTGTTTTTACCAAGCTGTGATATAGCTGAGTAGTGTTTCGGTGTAAATATTAGTACATTTTTTTTAAAAAAAATAGTAGATTATTGCATATAATTTTCGGCAGGAAGCAACATGAATTTCCGTTTGAGCGAATTATTTCAACTCGACACAAAAAAGAACATTAGTGAGGAGCAAAATCTTCTGAAAACTTTTCGAACATTTTGATAAAAATCTTAGATCATTGGCTATCAAACAGACACATTTAGAAGTTTTAATTCTGCTTCCTTAGAAAAGCATTTAGAAAGCTAGATCTATATGACAATATGATATACCCGAATTTTGGCCAAATTTGAAAATTTTCTAAAATTCTGAAAATATTAGATGGCGTCAATTACACGTCGACGTACCAAGAATGTCACTACCGTCAATTAAATATCATAAATAAATTTTTTTGCATATATACTCTTTTATATATAACTTTGAAGAAAATAATTGTCAAAATGAATGTGCAAGCCAAAAAATATCGACAAGAACATCAGAAATTCAAATTGTCTCACATTTTTTTCTTCAGAAAATTTAATGTCATAGTCATTCAATTTTTAGGATGAACTCAACCCATTAATTAAGTGTGTCTTTGACACTATCGCAACAAACGAGAATATTCAGTACCCATACTCTTATAAAACTGCAAGGAGAAAGCTAAGCAGTCAAAACATGTGACTAAGAATTTCAGACAAAACTTAAGGTTTCAATGAATTTTTCCAAATTAAATTGTTTAAAGTAATCAGATCCATAAACAGTTCACAGAAAACAAAATGTATCTTCATTTAGGGGTTATCAAATAGACGATTCTCTGTCGGGCATGAACTCAATAACAATGTAACATAAGTAACCCGAAACGGACAAAAACGCACCGTATTTCAAAAATTGCAATGAAAGCGCATGGTGCTAAAGTAAAAAACAATTGATATAAGTTCAAACCAATTCAGATGACAATGTCTAAGAGCCATTGAAAGTCGTGAATCTAATTTATTATATTAGAGAAATTTATATAAAAACAAATAAAATCTATTTTAAATAATTTAATATGTTAGTGAAAACTGAAGAAACGATGATACATTTAAAGTAGCTGTTCCGATTAATATATGCGAAGCAAAACTTGGCCAAAGAAATATCTTTAGCTATCAGTGAATCAATTTTTTCCCGTTGCTTCTTCAAACCATCCAAGTTATTAAATCAAATTTGGGCAAAAAATTGTTCTGTGCTAACCACAAAGAATATGGCGAAATTATACAAGTTGCTTGTAATACATCAAATAATGTGATGCAAGAGGAGTGCGCTCAACAAATCTCAGCAATCCAGATAAAATTTTCATCGAAAATAATAATCAAACTTAATATTATTACTATGAAAATAGCTTGAGACTACGTATGAGGAACGTATAATCACTTGGGAGTGAGTTAAGTACAGTTTTCTGAATAAAAAACGACAACTCTTCTGGAATAGTGTAATCAAAACATTTTTCTAAGTGCGTTCTAAAACAAAAAGAGGAGCACAAACAGAGGATTAGCTTTTTTCAACCTGTTAAAAACTTATTTGCCACAGAACCTGTCATTAACCAACATCATTTTTTGTTTATATGATTTCATTAAAAAATGTTTTTTAGAGCAATTTTTTGTCAGAACAATTTGGAAAAAATTTGAGAACCACTGGTTAAAAAATGAGAAAAAAACATTAGAATTTAATTCCTGGTTTAAAAAAAATTTTTGGAAAAAAGGCAAAAATTTTAAGTTTTCCGTGTGTCTGTTGCGATGTAAAATTTTTTTCAATCTCAGAATTATGCCTATTTCAAGTTGACAATTCATTGTCTATCCAAACAATTCTTTTTTTAGAGGACACATAAAAAGTATTTTTTGAAACTATTTTTTCGCAAACTATGAAAAATTTAAGACAATTCATTGTCAACGAGTTCTTTTAAACGGTACATTATAGTTCTCTATAGTTTTCTACCCAAAATTTTTCAATAATGTTATTAGTTGATTGCAAATATTCATGTTTGCTGATAACTTTTACTGGTTGAAAGTAGAAAATTTTACATGTAGAGAAAAGAACCTTGATCCCGAAACTGCAAATTTTTGCTGCATGGAAAATTTGAAGAAAATGCTTACAAAGCTGTTAAAAGGGGAAAATATCTGAAGATTTCATCTCCTAAAAGAATATTTTTTTAACAGCTTTAAAGTATTCTTGTCAGAAAATAAATGAACAACAATCATTTTTTCAGGTCGTCAATGCTTGCGCATTCGACTATATAATTGATGCTCTAAAATCAACATCAGAATTCAAAAAGCTGTCTTCATATTCTATATCTGAAATCAAAAAAATTTGTTACAAAGAATTACTTAATTGTTCAAATTGCAGGCAGTTTTAATGTAGTAGGGGAAAAAACATCAACGCAATAAATATGTTGGAAGATGTTGTTCTGAAGACATGTCATATCAAAAGCCCATTAAAAAAATGACCTGAAGGTCAAAAATTAGCACAGCACAGATTTCGCCGACCAGTTGGTTAGCAAATTCTGTCTATTCCAAAAAATTTTTCAATCGCAGGTTGCAATATAACATTTGTTCAAACTATAAAAATTTCTTTTTAACAAAAACAATTGCAGCATAAAAGTAGTCAGTAGGAGAAATATGGTATTTACTGGCGTCAATGAGCATTCATCAAATCAAGCGTCAGTTCAACATGATCATCTGAGAAAGAAGATTTTTAAAAAATCTTGTAAAACTCTTTCTTAAAAAAATTATTAAATATTTTCTTGGCTGAGAAAAAAAGATGAAATCCTATCATCAGTCAAGGTTAGATTAAAATGATTTCTAAAACAGAGCGCTTCCGCTCTCTTTTTCGTACTTTGAGTACGCAATCAGACACTTAACCCCGTAAAAGTAAAAGCGTCACAATTTTGAAAGCACTCAGGTTTTTTGTAAATTTTACCACATTTTAAGATTTTGTACTCGTCAATCTTCAAACTAATAAACATTTAACTGTATTAGGCAACTTATTGGATAGATACTAATCAGCTGTTTCAAGTCTAGTTGAATTCAATTTTTGGGTTTTTTTGAAGGTTAAACATTTTTTGTTTGGTTTCTGAGGTGTCTGAAAAATGATAGTTTTTATATTATTATAGTACAATTTAAACGTAACAAAGTCATTTCATCGCATTTCCTGTTACTAGTACATACAAAATCCGGATGATCTTTGCTGTGTAGCTTGTTTGAGTTTATTTTTAATCAACTCTCGTTGCGATGACAGACAAAAATTACCGATGTACTATCTAGTTATCGCCCGATGCATACTCCGAAAGCTGAAACAGTATGGATGCGCTGTTTTGGTATTAGGCTATATTTTTCGCAACTTTCTCGCCACTATTGCTGCATGAGGGATGGCGAAAAATTGGAGAAACGAGAAAGTTTATTCGGCTGATGTGCGGATTATGTTATGCATTTGTTAAAATAGCAACGAGAGTTGATTAAAAACATTTCCACGCGATTGTTATCGCTCTGTCGAAGTTATTAAACAGCTCATCTTTGGCTCGGATTTTGACAACTTCTCGATGGCGATAATAGGATTGTTGTAATATTCATTTCAATACTCTTAACACGGCAACAGTTTCGAGAAAAAAGTGGCCAAAGAGTTTCGAGAATATTTTAGATTTTCGTAGAATTAATTGGGCGCAAACACATTGTTTCACCGGTAAGTTATGCAACTTTGTTATCACAACGAAAAAAAATCAATGGAACACTCTTAAAGCTTTATACCTGCTAAATCGATGGTCTGTCGAAATTTTTCTGGAGCGGCAGATATCTGACAAGAATCCTACATGGTTAACGGTTATCTGGTAAGACTCTAGTAAGAGCTCAGCTCTTATAAGAATATATATATATATATATATATATACATTTATATATACATTTATATATATATATATATATATATATATATATATATATATATATTTATATATATATATATATATATATATATATATATACACAAGCATATATATATATATATATATATATATATATGTATGTTTATATATATATATATATATATATATATTTGGGTATTTATATATATATATATATATATATATATATATATATATATATATATATATATATATATATAATCTTACAAAGGTCTTGCACGAATGTTGCAATATTCCGAGAGTTTGCAGCAGATGTTCGTCACAGTGTGATTAAGGGCCTTTGCATAATTCATATCTTGACAGTGTAATACCCCTAGGAGAAATTAGTTTACCAGGATTTATTACCAGGAATTACCAGGAGCTAATGCGTATAGGTTGATATTTGAAAAGTGCAGACTGGACCAATTGAAAAAGTAAGTAACAAATAAATGAACTTACAAACTTTCTTCTCTGCAGCCGATAATATCGATGACAATCAAATTGAGAATGTCTTCCAGCAGATTTGATTGTTATTGTTAACATGAACAATACACTTTAACCATTGTTTGCACTGAGGTGACAAAAACACAGTAGCAGTATTCAAGCAAGAAAACCAGTGACTGGACACAAAAATCAGACCGATAGAACGTGTCTTTGATGGTTATATCATTATACACAACAACACAAAAGGCTGTAAAACGTGTGTTGTCATCTAAAGGCTACAACAAACGCTCTCGAAAAAACTCTCGAGCAAAAAATGTTGTTTGATAAGATTCGCTGTATTATTAATTGACTTTCGCACAATACACGTCATGTGAATCATGATTTTTCTTACACTGTACGGCTATCACAAAACATAGCCTAATCAACTCATCAAAAAGTTTTTACTCGCAAGTTTTATGATCGATTAAATTTACTTTTAATTGCAAGTGCGGATTCTCGTTGTTACTTTTTTTCGTCATAATCACAATCATTAATATTTTTATTACTGTTAAGCTGGTAAAAAGCGTTGAGCTAAAGGAAATAATCAAAGTAATGATAAAGCGCTTAATGATGTAATAACGTATTTGGTTATGACAAAATTGGTAATGTCTGAAAGACTAACTGGTTATAACTGCTCAGAATTGGTTTAAAGGTGTCCCATTGCTAAAAGTGATAAAATGTAAAAACCAAAAACAATAAAATGTTACAGATCATTTGCCGCCAGTCACAGTAAAGCCTTTGTAAGACCACAGGACATTCTAACGCAGAAAAGGGGGCTCAAGAAGGCTAAAAATCAGTTCTGAAACAATAAATTTTGACGATAGAACAATTAATTCTTTCAAAATCTCCGTTCGAAACAAAAAGCTGACAAATATTTTTTTACTAGTGAACTTATTCATGCCGTATAAATTAGGAATTTTGGCATTTCGGTTTTAGTCGTGAAGTAACGTTTTAAACTTAAATGATTTTGTTCTAGTTAAAACAGTGACACAAGAGTAAATGCTAGTTTTATTGAGATTTCTTTTAAGATGATCTTAAACAACTAATGAACCGAAAATAATCAACACTTAGGCAAATTTTCAAGCAGAATGTGTTACATTTAATTGCGGAAAACATTTTTTCTCGTCCAATCGATTATTCGTCCCATTGAACGGTTAGGGACACAAAAAAACCACAGCTAGTGAAGCTTAATTTTTTGTATATATTGGAAAATGTGAAGAAGCGAATGAGTTGTGCTGAAGTGGAAAGCGAGGCATGAGTAGAACTGGATTAGTGGAGTGTGAAATTGGAAGGGGATTTAAAGCATGATGAGAGATGCGGCCGCTTACAGGGATCAAGGCCGCTCTCTGCTTCTCTTTCTGGTGGTGGTGGTGTTTTCTTTTGAGACATCGTGTCCGAATTCAAAGGCACCACTCAACAAACAGAGACTTAGATTAAAAAAACCATTAAAGGAACGTGCTCCTCTGTGAAGCAAAAAAAGGTGTCATGGTAATTTCACCCCTACTAACATAACCTGCTAAAGTTTCCTTGATTTCTAACCCTGCTTTATTATTCAAAGTTTATACTGCTTTACTATATCAAAGTTTAATCTATCTGCAATTTCCTCCATTTGCTATATCAAATTTCCACAGTTCGATAGTTACAGCAAGAAAAGACCGGGTTTTTAGGTTAAAACACGCTATCAATTAAAAGCTCAATATTTTTTGTTCCAACACCTCAAATTAAATTGCAGTGAAGCAACTTTAAATCGTCACGGCTTTTTTGTTAGAGCAGCTTTGGTCTATCACATTACGTAGGGACGATACATGAAGAAAATTTTTCAAATTTTCGGTTTTTTTAAAAAAAAAGGAAAGTTCAATCAAAATTTTCAGGAATTTGACCTCTTTGCGCTTTATATACGCTTTTAATGCATATACTATACATGGTTAAAATTATTAATCAATGCACAAATACTGAAAATGACGTCACGAAATTGCTGGGGTAGAAATTCCAATCATACAAAAAACTTATATCATAACTGTATGTTATGAATTCTAGGTCGGAATCACATAGGGTATCTTCTTGGAAGAATCCCTACTTGTTAATGATTGCCCCAGCTCGTTGGTTTGCGCGCTGAAGAAAGTTAAATTTTCGCAGGATTTTTGTTGGTTCGTCTAAAGGGAAATTGTATTGCTAGGAGTAGATCATTTCGAAGACAAGAACGCAGGATACCAAAAACTCAATATCCACATTTGGTAGGTTTTTGAGAGACTCTTCTGATTTTAGAGTTTTTTTTTGGTAAACATGAGATAAAGATCAGTTCCTGTAGCAGCTCCTAAAACTCCTACTCCTACACCTACAATTATTTCTACGCCGTTCCTCTCGATCAAACTAACATTTTTTTTAACATTTTTTCGATTAACCATAGCTCGCACTTGTATTTCCTGAGTTCCAAACCGCAGTGTGCTCCTGATTCCAGCTCCCAACTGCTTTTCTCCAAACAGGTTTTCTGCGATTTATTTACAAAAAAGGCGCCCAAGAGTTTCAACTAAAGCATTAGGGATAATGCTTGATTTCATTCATTTCAAGGCTGCTAGTGAACCATTGCACATAGCTAAGGTAAAAAAGCTTGAGAGCTGGCTCGTGCTGGCCAGGTTGACAAATTTGAATAGGGGTGTCATCGCCCGTTTGAACTGATCTTAAATGAACAATTGATTGCGTGAAGAAGATGTTCGAGATACGTTTCTGACCATTGTAAATTTGGTAACAGACTAAAGTTCTAAAAGCTCATTTGCTTCATCAAACTGATTCGCTTCGCAGTTGTAGTGTTCCATCTGATCAAGGCTTTTTCCCTCGAATTCAGTTTTTCGAGAGTTCATCCAGTGTTTTTCTGTTGTCGGGCGGGTGCTAATACCTACTACGAAAAATATTTTGCCAATATGCCGATTTGTCATTGAAGAAAAAGTGTCTTGACTAGAAATTTTCTGGTTGATACACTTCTTTAATTATCAAAACACTCGGTATTAGAAATGGAGTGTTCTATGATTATAGTGAGAATTCCGACTACCGCAAGCAAAAATTTACAGGGTTATAGCGCAGGGTTGGAATCTGTTTACTGCATATTGTTCGTAAATTTGGTTTGGAATGTTGCGGGGCCTGTTGAATCAAATTCTATTAATCCAAATTCAACCTACCTTTTCTACGCGAACAGATAAGTCTTTTAGTAAGTTTTTTGCTGTTTAAAACACGAGTGTGTTGAGATTACTGACTAATTGACTTAGAGCAAAGACACCTATCGTAGTTTGAGCCCAATTAGAATAATCTATATTTGGTCTTGGCAAAATTGTGCTTGAAGATTAAGACATTATTAAGATTATCCTTTTATCGGCATAAAAAAGTTTGGTTGGAACTCACATTTCCAGTGAAGTCCTTATATCACTATTTGTCAATTCACTAAACTGTTGCGCTCAGCCACATAAAAAATTGAAAAAGACGTTTTTTCTTGAACTGCTTGTGGTTTGTTCAAGTGACCTCTTGTCGGGGAACAATGAACCTACAACTTGTCACTGATATTCAAAGAACAATGGGTAGGTCGATGAGTGCTGGTGAGTATGGAGATATCATGGTTCCCTTTGAACTAAACCAGCCGAACTTAACATGCTCGATCTTTTAGGTTGTATTTCAGGTTCAAAAAAAGGGAAAATTTTAAAAAGTGAACCACTCAAGTAAATTGTATGGATCAAAGATCCGAGAGAAAAAAGGATTGTCAGTTGATTGAAAACTTAGGATCCAAACAACTGCAAGAGCATATATATCATCTGTTTTATTGTTGACATACGAAAATTAATATACAAGAAATCCCTTAAAATGTAAAAAACTATATTTAGGTAAAAATTCCAACATTTCATTTAACTGAAAAAAGAAGCCAGTTCTTACAATTTTTCTAGATATCTTTTTCTACTCTAAAGCAAAATTTTGCGTGAATTGCGGTTGAAAGAGAGAAGTGTTGGCATGTCCAAGGGAAAGCAGAAACAAACGATGGATTTGTTCTTTTTTCGGGAGAAATTGAGACAATGTCTGTTTGAACAAACGCAGTATTCGCGTAGTTTTCCGAACAAAAAGTTTATTTACAACGCTAATAACCTTAATTTTGTTTTTTCCTGCCATTACAAACAAATTAGTCTTCTTATTTGATAAAAACCAACAAATGCAAACTGTTTTAACTGAACCCAGTTTTCATAGTTTGAGTAGATTTAAACTCAGTTTGAGTAGATTTAAACCCAGTTCACGTTAAACAATTTATTTTGGAGCTAACAATGCCTCAATATTGCCTCTACTACCTTGTTTCTCTAAGAGCATAAATATAATTTACCTACTATTTCGTAGGTAACATTTGTCATTATATTTGCTGCTGCTATTTGTTTTGTTTAGGTACATTACGGCATTTGACTTGCTTTGACATATTTAGCATCAAATTAAATCACAAAAAAGATAAGAATCTTTTGAATAAGTTACCTGACTAAGCTATAGACCACGAAATGACAATCGTGATATTAAATTGGCAGCAAAAGACTATTTGTCTTTTTCCTATTAATTTATAACCCTTGTGTTTTTTGGGGATGGGTTATAATCATTATGGGAGGAAGAACTGTGATAATTTTTAGTTTATCAGAAAATAAAAATTGTTTAAATATTGACAAATCTGGATCTTAAGGAAGAATACACATCACTAATTCTCCTTCTTTTAATTGTTGCAAGGGAAAAAGATTTAAACCAGCCAACACAAACATTTGAAAGCCTGCGGGTACAAAATAAAAACTATTTGGTAGCAAAACGCATTGATGTACATTGCCTACTGTACACACAACAAAAATTTTGATGAATTTTTGGACTACTTGGCTCTAAACATTGATATAGCATTTACTAAAAAAAGCCAATAATTCTAAGGGGTGATTATAAAAAATGATTTTAAATGAATCTACTTCTGCAAAAAAGAAATTGCAAACCGTTTAAAGACCGTACAATTTGAAACCATTTAATGTTGACAACCCCACGATAATCATATTCCTCAACAAAATGCTCATGGATAACCGAAAAGAATCTAAAGACATTGTTAGCTGCCATTTTTGAGTAATTGATCAGGAGTGGTCATTGGGCACAATTAATTATAATTTTAAATTTGTGATATTAATAGCATTATTTTAAAAATTATATTATTTTATTTTACTTTACCGAAATTTTTCAAAAACTATAACTTTATGAAAACATTAATTGATGAAAACAAATTTTGTGAAAAACTGACTATCTGAGTTGAATACGCTTATGTTTTATAGAGAATAATCCTTGCATGGACATGTTCAATCATCAATCATTAAAGCCCCGATCTGAGGCAGTTAAGCATAATATTATAATCCGTATTATCACTACGACAACAAATAGCCATAAACACTAATTATTCGCTGAAATACTTGACAACCCGGGTCGGGATTTTAGGTGAATTTTTGTAAGAATTTCAGTGAATGCGGTAAAAATAAATTTTTCACCGAATTTCACCGCATTTCAACGCGTTTATTACAATAATTCACCGCAAACTTCACCACATTCCTTACAAAAATTCACTGCACCGATTTTTGTGGCAAATTAATATAAGAAATGCAGTAAAAGCGGTGAATTTTTGTAAAAAATGCGTTGTTTGCGGTGAATGCGGTAATAATAAATGTTTCACCGCTTTTCACCGCATTTCTTACACAAATTCACCGCGAAATTCACCGTATTTCTTACAAAAGTTCACCGCAATTGCTTTTCAACGTTTACTCAATCGGATATAAATTCACAAGAAATATTAAAGAAGTAAAGGACAGTTGGCGCAGTGGAGTAAGCAGTTAAAGGCATAGGATGGCAGAGGTTCGAACAAAGGTAAGGAAAATATTTTTGTACCAAAACTGAGAACGCGGTGCAAATAAAGAATTCACCGCGATTCAACGCATTCACCGCAAAAAGATTTCAGAAATACGCGGTGAAATTTTTTCACTGCATTTCGTAAGAAAATTCGCCGCCAAACCTCGACCTGGGAACCACGGCAGCCCAAAACTGCGGAAGAATTTTCAAACAGTATTCCCTCAAAACTTAACAACGTTTAAAAAACTCACGTGCACATCTTAAAATGCCAAAAGTCTGCAGTGCCAGAAGTTAAAATGCCAGAAGTTGCTACTTAGCCAGAAGTTGGATTTCGTTGACCTTCGTCACTTTAAAACGTGCGCTTTTCGTGTTTTAATTTTAAAATAATTATAGTTATAAATAATAACAATAACACTGAATGCTCCGTAGTCGCAATTCTGAACGCCCAAAGCAGAAAACATTGTAAAAATTTCTCACAGAGCGCTCAAATAATCCGAACCAGGACTCCGGTAATTTTGACATTTTCTCATCGGTTTTTGCTATTCCCCGACCCTTTCCGACGTCTAGAAATTCCAAGTCTTCACAAAACCTGGATTATTACATGTAATAAGACAAGACTGGTACTTTTAATGATTTGGCAATAGGTCCACCCGGGTTGAATTTTTCCGCTCAAAATGACGTAAGAGTGGGGCTGCAATTGGAGGATTTTTTAGGAAAATGCAGCTCAAAACTCTTACATCTTTTTGGGCTGCATTGGGCTCCCAACGGGGGTAAAATGGTGTAAGATTGAGGGGGTAAGAGACAAAATAACTCCCCACTCTTACATCTTTTTGGTCTGTCAAGGGAATAAAACAATGTAAGAGTTCGGGGGTAATGGAGAAAATTCCCCCGACCTCATACATCGTTTTACCCCCATTGACAGACCAAAAAAATGTAAGAGTGGGGGGTTAATTTGTCTTTTACCCTCTCACTCTTACACCATTTTATCCCCCTTGGAAGCCCAATGCAACCCAAAAAGACGTAAGAGCTTTGAGCTGCATTTTCCTAAAAAATCCTCCCATTGCAGCCCAACTCTTACATCATTTTACCCCCCTTGGCAGCCCAACTCTTACATCATTTTACCCCCTCAATCTTACATTGTTTTAGCCCCCATACCTGAAGACTGCCAGTCTTGAACGCACAACCTCAGTACGCTCAGCTGCGTCGCCCTAATCTCCAGACCTTCAAAGGTCGTCTAACTCTTGACGGTCTATATATATGAAAAATACTTGTTAAAATTGCCCCCTCTCAACAAATTACCCCCTCACTCTTACATCATTTTCGCCCTCTCATTAAATTACCCCCCTCACTCTTTCACCGTTTTACCCCCTTGGCAGCCCAACTCTTACATCGTTTTACCCCCTCTGAACAAATTACCCGCTCACTGTTACACCATTTTACACATTGCAGCGCACTCTTACATGGCAATTTCAGTCAAGGGGTTATTCCTGAAAAGTCCTCGCATTGCAGCCCATTGCAGCCCACTCTTACACGGCAATTTCAGTCAGGGGGTAATTCCTCAAAAGTCCTCCCATTGCAGCCCAACTCTTACATCATTTTACCCCCTCTGAACAAATTACCACCACACTCTTACATCAATTTACCCCCATAGACAAATTACCCCCCACTCTTACAACAAAATGGGAGGATTTTAGGGAGGACATTCGACCCGGGCCGGTAATTAAGTGCCCAGGTTCACATCCTGTAAGAAACAGGTACAATACTATTAAAGATCGGAGAGTTTAAATCCCAGTGGATATGTAGAGCATTAATTTTACTTCTCACAGTTTGACCCAGTTTTGCTTTTAGTTTTTGTTCTGTCACATATTAGTTACGTCAGATTTCAGAAATTTTACATCGCTAAGATTTTTATCCCCGGCCAAAATATCAATATAGATTCCGACGATCTCTTTTACCACACGATTTTATTTATTTGTTTTTGTTTGCTTTCGCGCATTCGAATTCTGAGTTTTTTGTTTTTGATAGTTCATGAACGATAGGTTAAGTCTGCTGCCTTCTAGTATCGTTTTAAGCATTTGACATGAAAGCAGAACATAAAAGAGGTCATTTCTGTCAAATATTTATCTTTGGTCATTGGTCTCGCCATTGCGTTTTGGTTTCAAACATTCCTAGAGCGGCTTTTAGAGCGGCATTTGTGAAAGGTCTGTGACTTTTCTATTATTTTCAGTTCTATAGTTTTTTTAATTTTTTTTCAATCGTTCATTTGGGTGCCGAAATTAAGGAATGAATTCAGTGTGTTTGGGGGGATTATTGAGTGGCGGGGAGAAGAAAGATGTAGACATTTTTTAAATGTTCCTCTTTGCTTAAATTATGATTGAAAACTGAAAAAAAAACACATTTTAATAGCTCAGAAGCCAAAAAATATTTTAAAACATGACATTTTTAAGAAATCAAACAAATACCTCACCTATAATTTTGATGTTGGTGGAGTTAATTGACACATAGCTGTAACTTCAAAGCACACTCGAGTTCCTCAGATAATTGTTATCAGTCAAATAAGCCACATAAATGGCGCGTTATTTACATCTAATTTTCTTCGAATTTTACCGTCATTTAATTTGTCGTCAATTTAATTTGTAGGATGACATCAATTTATTAAAGGACAACACTATTCTGAGCATTTGGATATACCTCGGTTTAGACCTGAAAAATTGTTTTACTCGGAATGTAAAACCGGAACACCAGTTTCAATCAAATCGAATCAATTTCATGTTAAGTGTAGACATTAAACAAAACAAACAGAAACCATAGAACAAAACAAATTTAAATGGAGGTCAAAAAACGCTGATAAAAGGTAATGAAAAGCTCTTGGCATAACGAAAGCCATGATTAAATTGATGATTAAACATCTGGCTCAAGTCAAGTTCGGTGACGTAATAGTGGGTGGACCCATTAAGAGTCAAACTGGTTCGATTTTTCAGTCATTACCAAAATGTTTCAACTGAAGATTAATAAATCGCTAATAAAATGTCTTCACTTGAATAAAAAGAAATCTTGGCCTTTATTTCACACCTGAAAAAAGACCGCTCAGCTTTTCCCTTTGATCTTATGATTGTATTTATTGATAAATATTGGCTGTTTTCTTTGTAACAATATATTACAAATAGAATTGTTTTTGGTTTAAAGTTATTGGTAAATTTGATAAACAATGATTTCGAAACCTCTCGTAGTTTTCAACTGTTTATCAAATAATTTTAAGGGACAGTGCCTTCAAGGATCGATCAAAAATTTGCAAATAAAAAATAAAAAGATGGGCGTTGCAGTAATAGCTTGTTTTTAATTATAATAAAGACATTTGAACAAAACTTAATCAGAAATATAATGTTGCTATTTGTTGCTTTTATTCAGTTGTATCAGTTAATTCATTAACTGTTAACTATATATAGAACAGATTAGGTGAGCAATGCTCGCTTTTATGAGCAACTGAGAGTTAGTTTATAAAGGATTAAAAAATCGTTTGGTTGCTACGAATCCGATATCTTATATAATCTTTGCCCTAAAAGGGTTACAAGTAATGCGCTGACGAATGTTATTTGAATGAATAGGGGTTGAACAGAATTTATTTTCTGAAAAAGTTATGAAAAATATCAATTCAGCCAATATCTAAAAGACTAATGCCGTTCATTTGGACATTTTTAGATATAAAAGGACAAAAACGTAAAATTCAATTATTAGGCAACACTGAAAAATTGTAGATTGGAAGTGAAGTAAGTCAATAACTAACAGATTGCTATGTTACTGACAATTTCAAGAACCACTGGATTGCTCTTGAGCCAGAATTCTGGACCTTTTCAAGGTGTGTGCGTCAACAGGGGCTTGAGGGGGTTGGGGAGGAGGAAGATGGGTGCATAATCTCTGTGAATTACTTCTCATCGTGTTCATTATGTGCACTGTTAAAAGAGCAGATTATCCGTCTAAATCCCCCAGGTCACTAGTTCAGTTTCCACTCTTCCCTCGCTCCAGTATTGTTCCAGGCATCTTTGGATGTCTTGGGGTGCCTCTAGATTAGCCTTATTATACCCGGCCCAGGGCCAAAAAAAACTGTCTGATGGAAAATAAAAAGTAACTATCCTTTATCAGTTAAGATTTTCACAGCATTTAACCTTTGCTCAACTTTTGAAAAAAATAGAGTTCAGATACATTCAATGTTCTGGTAAAAAAAAATCAGGCAAGTTTAGGCAGCTGAAAATTACATAACACAATTCTGAACTTATC
Organism: Convolutriloba macropyga; assembly: GCF_964194025.1. NCBI lineage: Eukaryota > Metazoa > Xenacoelomorpha > Acoela > Convolutidae > Convolutriloba > Convolutriloba macropyga. Next base: position 45,365,335 of record NC_134468.1, on the reverse strand, counting down.
ATGGCAGAAAAGACTGAATCAATGAGTAAATGAAATCATCGACAACTTCCAAGTGTTAAAAGAGATTTGCAGCCCAAATATGGCACTTTTAAAACTAATTCGAAATCGCTGCTAAGAGCAGCAATTGAGGCCAAATATTTTCGACTTCTTCCTGTGAGCTGAGCAAACCAGGAGTTGATTTCACGAGCGAATTGAAACATTTTGACACAGTAACCTTCAAATGCTTCCATTCTTAAATGAAGAAATTCGCCCTCCCTATCAGTAGCACCCACCCGTAATGATTGACAACCTAGGACAAAAGAAGTTTTATACAAATTTTGTTTAGATGTACATCAAAAAACTGAAAGGAAGAAACGATTTGTTCAAAAAGCTACCAAAAACAATTACTAGAAGGAAGCCGAAATCCAGGAGGCTCCTCCTCATGGGCTGAAAAAGCACCTGACGCCACCCCTAATAATGTTACGGCATCAAAAGCAAAAGTCTCTTTTGCTGAATAAAAAAAAAGAATGTTTGCAGCGACCGAAAACAAAAATCAGCAGGTCAATGTTGTTTTTATTAGTAGCATTATTTCATAATTAGAAAACAGTGCAACTGTGCCTAGCGAATGAGGTCTTCACGCATATAGAGCATCAGCTACAAAACAAAAAAAAATATATGATCAGGAAAAAATACGAAAAAACATTGATTTTACAGGATGGCACAAACAATATTCTCAAAAAATTGATAAAGTTGATCCCGATAAGATTGTTATTTGCGAAGTGCCTCCGCTAAAATACGGACCTGAAAAACTAAGAAAAACCTAGTCAATTGACAAGTTTAGTAGTTAATTGTCGAACAAATACATTAACCTCGTTTCAGGTTATTTAGTAATCATTCAATTATACGAACTCATTCGCAATGTACCAAGGACGAATAACATGCGTGTACACTAAAACCACATATATTACACTATGTTCAGCTAAACTATCTTAAAAGCGTAAAAGCATACCTTACTTAAAAATATATATCGCTAAAACACCTTCTGAACGCATCGAAAGGAGCAGTAAACGACATGTCATCTCTTTTTTCATTCCAATTTGTTCATGTGCCACCAAAAAGCACTTGGCACTATTCATCAAACTTTTATGACAGTAATTACTATCAACATCGGTCTACAAAGACTCAAAAACCTTATTAATTTTTGGTTTCAACTTCGATTTCATTGTCAGATCAAATTTTTGTTAAAATTGTTTGTAATCAAATCATAAATAAGAGTCATGAGAAAACAAAAATCAATATTGGAAAGCGTTTCAAGACCATACGATTTATTACTATTTAATGTTGACAACCCCAGGAGAATCATGCACCACAATAAGACGCTCATGGATAAACATTAAACATCTGAAGAAATTATTAGTTGTCAATTTGACTCACAGATCGGGAGCAATCTTTTGGCACTATTAATTGCTGCCCAATCTGTATTGGATCAAAAGGACAATCAAATATTTTGTGGAGAAAAAGAACTATGATAGATTTAAATTTTGGAATGAGACAGAGCGCTCAGACCGGCATGAGTTTTACTCACTTGAAGATGCCGAGAGAAAAAAGAGTTTAAGAGCTTAAAAGAACACTATCATGTGCTATACAGGTACATGCTTGGTTACAAATAATTTTGTTGCGCAATGACACCCCTTTAATTCTTTAGGTTAAAGTTTGTCATCACAAAAACTAGAGAAAAGAATCAACTGTGAGAACCTCTGGACTGAGTGTGACTTCATTAATTTTGGAAGAAAAAACTCACTAAGCTCAAAGTTTCATAAAGATTTCTGCTCTTTTCAAGAACAGCTTAATGAAACATCTGAATTGGAGCACTATTATTGAAATTAATAATTGAAATTAGAAATTAAAGTATCATAGCCTTAACAATTGAAATCTTGAAGAATGCATTCAGTGAAACTGTAACAGACAGTAAAAAATGGCAAATCTCTTGAACTACGAATTTAGCAAATTAGGCGGCCTTTCTCAACATCTTCTTTCTCCAATGCAAAATTTCGCTCATGTTAAAAAAAATTTTCCTTTTCATAACAAACATGAGTTTTTACACGGCCTAATAAATCTTAACCTTTTCAATTTTTCGAGAACGGCACCATTGCCAGACTGGGCTTTTACTGACTCTGCGGCGGTTCTAACGAGACACTCACTGAACTATTTCATGCATACTATAGGCAGGGAAAACTTCCCTGGAAATGAGTTTACCCAATGTAATTTCCCTGTAAAAAACAGTAAAGCGGATTTTTAACCTAATTGTAGAATTATTTCTATAATACCTGCTTTCTCAAAAAAATTAAAATCTATTCAAAGCGCAGATAAACGACTATTTGCATGCAAAAAATTGTTAATTAACAGACAATTTTGTACATAAAAAAGCATTGTACATCATACGAATAAATCAGCCAATTAGAAAAAAATGAATGAGAACCAATTAACCATCCATTGGTGCACTTCTTGATCTCACTAAATTTTCGGACTCAATGAAAGATCCTATGCTGAAAATGAAATGTTTTTGGAAACAATAATTCATCGCAATAATTTTTCAAACGGTAGGATGCAATGAGTTAATGTGAATGAAAAAGTTGAGTTTCTATACAAAAACATCACGGGGACACCCGTGGTACAGTTCTTGTTCCGCTCTTTTTAAATCTCTATGTAATTGATTAGGAACTAAAAATTTGCGAAACCAATAATTACGCTGACGATACTGTTTCTTCAAAATCCCATCGCAACATTGACAACTGCAAAAAGTCACATGAATTCTCATTGGCACCTAACTAAGTTTTCACAAAACCGAAATCTGTCTGTATCTGCCAAAAATCATCAGCGGAAGTCAATATCAATTTAAAAACAAAAAGATGAAAAGAGAACAGAAGTGGAATATCAATGTGCAGTATCAACAGATAATGAATTCAGCAGATAATCTGAAGTTAAGAGTCTTCTCTTAAAAACGGCCCTCAGTATTAAATGTTCATACAACTTGAGAGATTGCCTACCAAAAGCTACTTTTTGTTATGGTCGATTCACTATTGAGCATCCATTTACAATATCCGGCAGTACTGTCGAGAAACATTTTTAACAACCTAACGGTTACCTTAGGAAAACGATTGAACTGGGCACCAAACCTGTTTATCATTTCTCAAAAACATTGTAAATTGGAGACAACCACAAGGGTTCAGCTCCAGGAGCTGAAGTTACTTGCTTACACCCTAGCCCACTACAGATCAACCTGATATGTCTTTCTCTTAACGACTAATCAAGAACCAGCATTCAATATATCCCGCCATCTACTTTCGACTGTTATAAACATCAGAAATCTGTGAAAATTTTTCACAAAACAATTAGTAGTAGCAAATACTACGACAATGGTTTAATCCGGAGAGTTCTTGAAATTTTTAACAATTTACCAGAAAACTTTTCTCCTACTCAAACAATTGCGCGACTGACTTTCAGAAGAAATCTCAAAGACTTTTTTTTGAACAGTTTTTCTTATCAATTTTGAAATTCATAGTATTGGTAAGCTTTCATGGCGCGACTTCAAGTTTTGATGATTTCCTGAACGCAATATTAAAATAATTAAGTTTTGATTTTGTTTCCTCTTTAAATTAAATTTAAATTGTCTCTTGCCATAATTATTGTGAACGTGCAATATTTCGTCCCCAATTAATAGTTTTGTGTAAATTGCTCATCTAATATAATGAAAATAAAATACATTGCCAGGAGTTTTACACAAGAATTTAAATACCACAGGTAATTCGGTGTTTCTTTCGTTAAAGTAAAATTGTGATAAAGTTGACAACGGTAGAACTGGGGACCAGGCAATTTTTTCTCTTGCTAGTTGCACAAATTGCTCGTGATTCTATGACTTCTTAATCATTCTCATAATTCTTTCAGATTTTACTGTTGAGGACTGATGAGAACATTTATTGTCCATATGGTACAAACGAATCTGCTGTCTTTGAGTGTTACGGCATCTGAGAGCCAAGGCTGGGCATAAGTGGCAATGTCACCTTGAAATGAAAAATTTAAAATAATCCGCTTCCTTGCTTTCAAATTTGCTGAATTTGACAGTATATCACAATTCCATATTTTTAAAATGATCTTTCAATATATCACTCCGCAACAAAATCTTTGTTTTTCTTTATTCTCATCAAGTTAACAATTACTTTTCAAACTTCCCATGGAATTTATCATGCTAGCAGTATTTTTTTGTATTCCTCACTCATTGAGCGCAAGAATGATAATAAAATTCTGATTGGCTGTCTCTTCTCATTGGGTGACAACATTCAACAACAAATATGAAAAGGCAGAAGAAATCTTAGTGCAAGAATGATCGTCTCAATCAAAGCACCTATAATCCTGCTATGTTGCAGAATCACATTGTGACGGAGATTGACTGTTGCCTGCTGAATGATAGCAGACGTCCTGGGGGTTGAAAATTTTGGTATCCAATAATAAAATAAAAATAGCTATCAAGAGAACTATCAGAGAAAACCTGCCAAAAGACTCCAGTGATGGAGAAAAATGAATGCCAAATTCAGTTTATTATTTAGCATATTGATATTTTTCCATCCTCAATTGTGTACAAAACACAACTGCACGTTATCACCGATTTTGATACGAGAGATTGGCTTACAGATGAGAAGCGACAATCATGTCCAAGGCTTCATTCGGACCCGAGATCCTTCAGACCCGGCGTCACGTCTACAGCCCATGTGCCGGTGTTTAAGGAGAGAAAAGAAGAACCGGAATAACCGGTGAGCTAGACTACAAATCATTGCGAACATTGTTTTCATAACCAAAAACAACACATCTAATTTTGCTATCAACTTAATAAAGAGACGAAAATGATTGTCTGGTCTAACTTCAAATGAAAGTGTTTCCTGAGTTTCAGCCGCACATAATTGATCATCGATTAACCCTTCGGTTTTAAATATACATCCAATGATAGATAGAATACTTAATCCCGAATTCACTCCTTGAGTATGATGAATCAATGCTGATATAATATTAGTGAGGGTCTCAGCCACTGACTGCGTCAATATAGTCCGAAGTTCGATTCGCGGAGGCTGAAAAAACAATGTCCATACTAGTCCAAAGGCTCGATTCAAATTCCTCGTGCAACTTTTTTTCCGCGGCCTTAATGCTTATTTTAATCTATAGTAAAATCGAGCTATCCGCTTAAGTTTTTGATAAAACCGGTCAAATAGACGGTTTGAAATCCACGTTAAAACAACATCTCTGATCTTTGAAGAATTATTTGCTGTAGTTTACTAAAAACCACATCATTTCCATTCATTTTTTTCCATTTGTTGGTCCAGAACATTGGTGTGAATTATTTTTCCACAAATCTTTACACTGTGTGTATGTGCAGTTTGAACAAGTTGAAAGTAATCCAAAATGGCGGCGGCGGTTTCGGTAACATTATTTATGTGGTGGTGGCTTTTCTAAAAAGAGAATAAGCGCATAACGCATGCCAACTTGTGCCAAAGGGAACTTCAAACAATGTCCGCTTCTCAAAGGATATAAGAAGAAGAAAGAAATGCTAAGCATTGTAAGCTCAACAGCAGCTAGCAATATTCTTTAGTATCTGTTAGATTAGTTCTGGATAGAAAATGTGTTCTGCTTTCTACTGTCCCATTCTCAAAGCGGCCATAAACAGAAAGATTGAGAGAATCGCAATCAAAATGTCATTCACATCCACAATTCGTTTGATCACGAATGTTCTAATGAAACATCAAATCGAACAAATAGGACAGTTTGATGATAACGAAAAAGGTTGAAAAATGTTCACCAAAAAAGATGGTTAAACAATCAGAGCCGCATAAAAGAGCGATTCTTTGCCAAAAAACATGATAAAAGACATTCATACACCCATACATACACACACACACACACTCACACACACACACACACACACATATATATATATATATATATATATATATATAAATATATAAATATAAATATAAATATATATATATATATATATATATATATATATATACATATAAATATATATATTTATATATATATATATATATATATATATGTATGTATATATATATATATATATATATATATATATATATATGTATGTATGTATAAATATATATATATATATATATATATATATATATATTTATATATATATATATATATATATATATATATTTGAATATGTATATTTGGTAATATTATTTGGTGTGTGTGTGTGTGTTTGTTTGTTTGTTTGTTTGTTTTGTCTATTTTTATATATATATATATATATATATATATATGGTGTGTGTGTTGTGTGTTTGTGTGGGTGTGTTTTTGGATGTTTGCGTCGCGTGTGTGTATGTATGTGTGTGAGTTATGTGTGTGTTTGTGTGTGTTTGAGTGTTTGTCTGATGTGTGATGTGTATGTATGCATATGTGTGTTGTTGTGTGTGTGGTGTGTGTGGATGCATATGTGTGTGTGTATGTGTTGTTTGTGTGTGTGTGTTTGAGGGTTTGTGTGCTGTGTGTGCAAGTGTGTGTGTATGGTGTCGAGGTATTCCTTATAAACTCTTTTTAATTTGCACCAAAAATAAAGAATTTAGGAACCATAAACAGTCTTGGAGAATGCGAAAAACTAAGTTGCAACAGGTACAATTTTTCAGTTGCAAAATGCATTGAGTAATTTTAGAGACGAAATTAGAACTCAGAATTGTATGGCATCCGTCTCAAATAGCTGACAAAGATCAGTCAATAAGTTTGGGATGCATACTTCATAGCTCAGATTCGCCGGTCATTATAAAGGCAAATGTGACAACAATGTTGTCGGCTGAAACTGATGCCTGTAACAAAGACGGAATTGGTGTTAGCAATGGGTGGCAATTGAGGTCAAGGTTGTTCAACCATCACCTGGGTGCTGATGAAATAGGGAGCTCAAGCAATCTCATGAATGATGTTGGTAACGAGAGAGCAGTCGTCGGGTGCTCCACGTAGAGGATGCAGCACAAATTGGACAAATTTATAAGATTCTCGGGCTGCTCTATCAGACAGCCCAGGTGGGGTACGCGGTTAACACCTACGGTTCAAATGGTGCAAACGAATTAGTGGTCTCTGAATGTGTTATTTTTGTGTCCGGTCACGCTAGGGCCATCACACATGTCATTCTTGTATCAACAACGATTATTCTAGCAACCAATCTTTTCATTACCTACAGGCGAGCAGATAGCTTAAGCACTGCAGGCGCTATAAACTTAATTTTGCGTCAAAAAAGTGTCTAAGGTGCCGGTAGTGGGGATGTCAAAACAGAAACGAAAGAAATTGCTACTCAGACAAAGGTTACGCCTTTATTGAAATTGCTGTCATTATTTAAGACAAGACACAAACCATTACGTGACAATGGACAAATTTTAACGACGTCTCTATCATTGCCGAAGGCAACACACAGCCCAATACCAGCCAGATTTCATGTAAAGTTTAAAAGTCGTGCAATTTTAAAACAGTTACTGTTTTCTGTACAAGAGCTTCCAAACAATTTACACCACATGAGATTATTAAAAACCTAAGGGTTTGAAAGACAAAAAATGTCGAGGAAACTTAGAAAAAAATTTAGCAACTCGATGTCTATCAAAAGAGAGATTTTTGGACATCAATTCTTGTTGCATAATACATTGCTTTATTAAAACTTATAATTTGAAAATATTTACGATAAACAACTGCAGCCAAAGAACATAAAGATGATTGCAACAAATAAGAGGCACGTTCTGCAAACCAAACAACATTATTCAAAAGGATATTATCAGATTTATTATACAAAGTCCTAGACTGTTTCAGACATGAGTACTTAAATTTAGAGCATCCATTATGAAGCATTTCAGGCATGTAATTGTTTTATTCATTA
>NC_134468.1:45310861-45357229 GCF_964194025.1 Convolutriloba macropyga | reverse complement strand
TATATATGTGTGTGTGTGTGTGTGTGTTGTGTGTTTGTGTGGGTGTGTTTTTGGATGCTTGCGTCGCGTGTGTGTATGTGTGTGAGTTATGTGTGTGTGTGTTTGTGTGTGTTTGAGTGTTTGTCTGATGTGTATGTATACATAAGTATGTGTGGTTGTGTGTGTGTGGTGTGTGTGGATGCATATGTGTGTGTTGTGTTTGTGTGTGTGTTTGAGGTTTTGTGTGCTGTGTGTGCAAGTGTGTGTGTATGTTGTCGAGGTATTCCTTATTAATGCGAAAAACTAAGTTGCAACAGGAACAATTTTTCAGTTACCCCCAAAATGCATTGAGTAATTTTACGAAATTAGAACTCAGACTTGTATGGCATCCGTCTCAAATAGCTGACAAAGATCAGTCAATAAGTTTGGGATGCATACGTCATAGCTCAGATTCGCCGGTCATTATAAAGGCAAATGTGACAACAATGTTGTCGGCTGAAACTGATGCCTGTAACAGAGACGGAATTGGTGTTAGCAATGGGTAGCAATTGAGGTCAAGGTTGTTCAACCATCACCTGGGTGCTGATGAAATAGGGCGCTCAAGCAATCTCATGAATGGTGTTGGTAACGAGAGAGCAGTCGTCGGGTGCTCCAGGTAGAGGATGCAGCACAAATTGGACAAATTTAAAGATTCTAGGGTTGCTCTATCAGACAGCCCAGGTGGGGTACGCGGTCAACACCTACGGTTCAAATGGTGCAAACGAATTAGTGGTCTCTGAATGTGTTATTTTTGTGTCGGGTCACACTAGGGCCATCACACATGTCATTCTTGTATCAATAACGATTATTCTAGCAACCAATCGTGTCATTACCTACAGGCGATCAGATAGCTTAAGCACTGCAGGCGCTATAAACTTAATTTTGCGTCAAAAAAGTGTCTAAGGTGCCGGTAGTGGGGATGTCAAAACAGAAACGAAAGAAATTGCTACCCAGACAAAGGTTACGCCTTTATTGAAATTGCTGTCATCATTTAAGACAAGACACAAACCATTACGTGACAATGGACAAATTTTAACGACGTCTCTATCATTGCCGAAGGCAGCATACCGCCCAATACCAGCCAGATTTCATGTAAAGTTTAAAAGTCGTGCAATTTTAAAACAGTTACTGTTTTTTGTACAAGAGCTTCCAAACAATTTACACCACTTGAGGTTATTGAAAACCTATAGGTTTCAAAGACCAAAGATGTCGAGGAAACTCAGAGAAAAAGTTAGCAACTCGATATCTATTAAAAGAGTGATTTTTGGATATCAATTCTTGCACCATAATACACTGCTTTATTAAAATTAATAATTTGAAAGTATTTACGATAAACAGCTGCAGCCAAAGAACATAAACATGATTGCAACAAATAAGAGGCACGTTCTGCAAACCAAACAACATTATTCAAAAGGATATTATCAGATTTATTATACAAAATCCTTGACTGTTTCAGACATGAGTACTTAAATTTAGAGCATCCATTATGAAGCATTTCATGCATGTAATTGTTTTATTCATTAACTACTGATAAATTGGGGTGAAAAGAGGTAGAACCTATTTGGTTGTACGTCTTTTAACCCCAAATTATCTAACCCCCTGTAATATAACAACGTATATATTCACTACTCATTTTAACCCTTAATCTATTCATCCCAAAATTGATTCAACAACGAAACCTTTAATCTCTTTCGGCGTTCAAAGGAACGATTAGCTAACCTGAAGTTCAAAGGACCTAAATTGTAGCTGTAAGAATTCAAAACAGTCTACCAAATTCAAGTTTCCAATTCAATCTTTTTATATAGTCAACGTCATAAGTTCGTATAAAGCAACGTATTCGTATTGGTGATAGCAACAAGTGCTTTTTTGGACGGCAATTTTTGATGCTCATTTTTGTCTGTATTTGTCGGTATTTTGTCTGATAACGAAATAGTTCAATGCCAGTCACCATTTTGTACCAATGAATCCAAAAACCCGAATATTATTAAGCCGAATCATGTCTTGTTTGATAGGTCTTATGATTAGATTTACTTGAAATTATGTTATTTGCACTTTTTCCGAGCTTTATACAAAAATTGGAACAATTTCTATGCGTATTTAAATACTCGATTCTGATTGGCTAAGAAAAACAACGCATTTTGGTATATTTCTCGCTTAGATTTATTTAGTTACTAATATCCTCCGGCCCAGAAGAAGATGCTGGGAGAATGGGTACTAATTTTACAATCGGGCGAACGAGCGATCAGGAGGACGTGCGCAATACGGCGGAGCGTGCGACGCTGTCGGAACCGTAACGGAGTTCAGTGATCATAGCAGTGGGGTAGTAACCCCTTGGGTTGGTCTCCTCAACTACCCAAACCAAATCACCGGTCTTAAGGTGATGCTCGGCAGGCGTCTGCCACTTGGAACGTCGGTTCAGCGCCGGTACGTATTCTTTGATCCAACGAGACCAAATAGCGTTAGCGTAGGACTGCGCGCGGGCGTAACGTTTACGATGATCAAATTCATCTACACCAATGATGGACGGGAGACTACGTGCTTGGTTACCGAGGAGAAAGTGATTAGGTGTTAATGCGCCTAGGTCGGACGGGTCGGCGCTTACGGGCGTTAACGGACGTGAATTAAGTGCATGTTCGACCAGACAAAAAGTGGTAATTAAAATCTCATCTGTGAGGCGACGTGTTCCAAGGATTGTGTAAAGTACGCGCTTGAAACTACGTACTAGCCTCTCCCAGATGCCACCTTGGTGTGGCGCACTGGGCGGGTTGAACCTCCACTTGATGCCTTTGTGGGCAAGTTCCACGGCGATGTTGATGGTGTTCCACTTTTCGATGTTCTCGCGTAGTTCTTTTTCCGCGCCAACAAAGTTAGTGCCGTTGTCTGACCAAATAATGGCTGGTGTACCCCGACGGGAGACGAGCCGCTCCACTCCCATTACACACGAACTGGCGTCCATGGAAGGAACGATTTCAACATGAACTGCTCGAGTAGTTAAGCATGTGAAGAGAAAACCTCACCTCTTCTCGGTAGTCCTACGTACAGTAACATACAGCGGGCCGAAGTAGTCGACCCCGGTGTTTCTGAAGGGAGGAGACTGGTATGCGAGTCTTTCTACTGGGAGGTCAGCCATGATTGGTTGGACAGTGGCAGCTCGGAACTTTCTGCACGTGACGCAGTTTGATTTAATTGAACGCAGTGAGGATCGTAACTTGAGGATGGTATAACGTTCCTGTATTTTGGCTCGCAGGTAGTCAATACCTTGATGATGATCTTTAACGTGGTTGTGCCTAAGGAACAACTTTACATATGCATGGCGTGCGTCAAGGACGATAGGATGTTTTACATCAAAGTCAACTTCGACCAACCGCTTGATGCGGCCTGCCGATCGGATTAGACGGTTTGGCCCAATAAAGGGAGAAAACGGGGCAATACGGCTACTCCGTTTAACGGGTTTGTTTCCGAGAAGATCTTTTCTCTCTGCATTGAATGACTCCCCTTGCACAAGATACTGGAGATGACGCTCGGCTTCGTCAAGCTCCGTGGGGTCTGTGATGCTACCATCGACATTACGGTAACATTCAGGAGAAGGTAACAAGCGGAGTGCATACGCTGTTATCCGTAGCAACTTCTGATAAGAACTGTACTTATCGAAGGGAATTAGTTGCGGGGGCGATTCCTTAGCTGACTTGGTTACGGATGCGGCTAATGATGTATTGGTTTCGTCAGTTTCCTTAGTTACTATACCAAGTTTGATGTTATTAACTACTTCAGTGCTTGGTTCTAACGGGAATTGCTTGGTTCTTAAGAAATCTGGACCTCTCAACCAGCTACTTGATTGCAAAACCTCAACGGACATACCACGAGTACCGGCGTCTGCCGGATTATCGCTTGAGGCAACGTGGTTCCATTCGTCAACGCTAGTGTGTTCTAAGATTTCGCAAACACGATTTGCAATAAATATTGGGTGCTTGGTTGCAGAGTTAAGCCATTGCAAGACAGTGGTGCTGTCGATCCACATAAAAACCTTGTTGACTTTTACTGTGAGAGCTCGACAGATATCTTGTTTCAATCGAGCGGCCAGTAGCGCTGCCTGTAATTCCAGCTTTGGAACAGTCATGACCTTCATAGGTGCTACGCGAGCTTTACCCAGGACAAACGCAAGCTCCGTTTGGGGCCCACTCGAAGTAGTTACTCGAGCTCGGAGAAATGCAACGGCACTGAAAACTTCTTGTGAACTATCGCCAAACATGTGGAGTTCCATGTGTTCAAAGTTTCCAGAAAAGTAGCTCCTTGGTGTAGTGATTGCGGCAAGCTTGGGTAGTTCTACACTCCATTCGAGGAACCTTTCAGCAGTGCCCTTTGGTAATTCTTCATCCCAGTGTTTCCCGCTGGCACGCCAGATGTCCTTTAGTAACAATCGGGCACCAACGGTGAATGGTGCCACTAGGCCGATGGGATCGAATACCTTAGACACGAGGCTCAATACCAAGCGTTGTGTTAAAGACTTAGTTACTGTACTGGAGGTAACCCGACTCACAACTAGAGTAATATTGTTGTGATCCCATTTCAACCCAAGCACGTGCGAAGATTCCTCCTTAGATGAGGCAATTTTTTTGGTTCGGTGGACTGAGGTGACCCATCAATTCGATCAGCCAGATTTTGTACATTGCTTACAAACTTAGTAAGCTTGAACCCACCTAGATGGAGAAGTTGCACCAACTCCTTCGATCTTTTGAGAGCCCTCTCAGGTGACTCCACCGAATCCAAGTACTCGTCCATGTAGAAGTTTTCTAGGACGGCTTTGGTTGCTTCCGGGTACTGAATAACATTGTCTCGGGCCGTGCGTTGCAGTGCATAGTTAGCGCATGTGGGCGAGTCTTTAGCCCCGAATATATGGCGCGTGTATTTATACACTACAACATTTGTTGTAGGGTCCTCCCGCCACAAAAAACGCAGTGATGGCTGGTCACAGTCAGGGACACCCACTTGGAGGAACATAGCCTCAATATCTGCGGACACGGCGAATTGATGTTGACGGAACCTAAGTATTACGTGGATTAGGTTTTGGAGCAGGTCGGGGCCAGTGAGCAAAGATTTATTCAAAGAAGTACCGTGGAACTTTGCTGCACCATTTAATACCCTACGCACTTTCCCCGGTTTGTTCAGATTGATTACGGGATGATGTGGTAGGTACTAGCATAATTTTCTTTCAATGATGTATCTCTCGAGAGCCGCTTTTCGAGAGACTTGAGTTGTACCAGTGATGAAAAGTAGTTATTAGGGAGTTGGATGTTGTCATCAGCCCATAACATACCCACATCGTATCTTTGGCCGTTATGGAAAGTTGTTGTTTCAAGTATTTCCTGCGCGCGAGCATCCGCTGCGGATCGTGGGTCAACCTGCTTGAACGCGCCGTACGATTCCATATCATACCAAGATTTAACCTGACAAGCTAATTCAAAATCCTGTTCAATAATGGCTTTGAAACACACCGAGACTAAACTTGAACTTGACGGGAGTGGGCCACTTAAAACCCAATCTATGGGTAAGCGGACAGCGAACGGTGAGCACTTTTCGTCGGCTGAAAAATACTCTAACGGGCGGATGGCATGGTAGACATCCTGTCCAAGTATCATCTCAATTTCTCCATAGCTATATCTTACTGGATCTAGAACTGCAAATGGGTAAGTTTCTTGCATGGACTTGACGTCAATGATGTCGGAACCTAGGTTTAATGTTTCCCTCACTTAGGGACGCACAGTGAATGCTTCGAAGTCTTGGTCTTTATGAGGTGTCACAGTCAATTGAACCACCTTTGTGTCTGTGAGTTCTTCCATGTTTATACCCTTGACGGTCAGTTTTAATGCGGTACCCTCAAACCGAGTCTAGCTGCGAGACTATCGGACACCCAAGAGTTACTGCAAGCGGTATCGCATAAAACCAACGCCGTAGTACTAGTGCCAGAAGATATAGTAAGTTTCAGTTCCGTGACCTGGAGGAGGCCTTTAACTTCCGTCACGGAAGACAAAGTGGTTGTTTTGCTTGGTTGCTCTTGACCAGTAGATGGCCTAATAGTACCTGCGTTCGACTTCGAAGTGTCGATGTTGTTGTTTGTTGAGGGTTTAGCTGGAAAAACCCTTTCAGCTCCATGAATTAAGGTGTTATGGGAGCTGTTGCAACCATCTTTTCTACACTTACGGGGACTTGGGCATTGCCTAAACATGTGTTTGTCACGCAAACAAGAGAAACAGAGCTTTGCCTCAGCAACGACCTTGGCTCTCTGCGTGGGGGTCTTTTCCTTAAAGACACGGCATTCCCACAACCGGTGGCTGCCTTTGCATACAATGCAACTAGATATTGATGTTGACGGAGATCTCCGTTGCGGCTTAAGGTTACTCTTCTGTTGCGTATTTGCAGCAAATGCTTTTGAAGCAACTTTTGATCTTGTTACTGAGTTGTTGGTATCCCCAGTCCTTGCCTTAGTTGCGGTATTCTTCATTAAATCGTGCGCTTCGATCTTCTCTTTTAACCAATCGTTGAAATCAAGAAGAGTAGGTTTCAACCAATGCTTTTTGACCGTGAAGAGTGACCATGACTCCTTCACATTGGGTGGTAGCTTCTGTACGGCGGTGTTGAGAAGCGCAGCACTCTTTAAATCCGAATCGTATGACAGCGATTTAAATACCCCGACAAGACTTGAAATGCACCCCGAGTAGTTAATGATGTTATCGCTATTGTGCATCTTCAATGGTGGAAAGCTGTTGAGTTTGTCCAAATGTGCACTTACGACCGCCTGTGACTGGCCAAGTTTACGTTCTAAGGTCCTCAGTGCGTCTTTGTACATTGCGCCGCAGTAGGCGAACTCAGCTATAGCTGTTTTTGCTTTACCTGTTACGAGGGTCTTAAGGTATGTCAATTTTACATCATCAGTTAAGGACTGAGAATCAATTGCGCTTTTAAATTGACCATACCATTCGTGCCACTGTAGGGGATCCCCATTGTATTGGGACAACTTCCATTCGGGTAGTGGGTCATTCCTCTTGCTAGTTAAGGCGTCAGTGAATGCCTTAATCAAACTTGCATTTTCAGATGCTGGCGCTGGAGGCGTGGTATGCGGTGGGCCACCCCAGCACAATGGTATCGGAGCAGTATGCCCGTATGTTGGATGTATGACCGGCGTGACAAAAGGTGGCGCTATGTTAGTAGTTGTACTAAAGGGGTTAACAGGGATGCTACAGTTTGATGCGTGGTTGCTATTTGGATTATGTTGTGCACTCATTTGCAAGATGGGATGGCTGATGGTGGGGTTGGCTGTGCTTGCGGGTAGGTTAGGTTGAACGTTGTTGGAGACGGTTGCATTATTTTTCTCCTGGTTACGTTTGGGAGAATATTCTGAGGAAAACGCCACAAGTTTAGATCAAGGTTACAGTTCTGGGGAGGTCTTTGTGCTGTAGGACACGGTACCAGGCGGGCTTGAGGTGAATGGACAATGTTTTGTTTTGGAATGTTGGGGACGGGTAAGTATGCTGTTGCGCTCGCTGGAATGGGCGACGGAACCATGGGAGGCTGAGGATTATATAATTGTTGAGGCGGGAATACAGGAGGCGGGTTCACGAGTGGGTTTAGAAGTTGAGGTACATTATGCGAGGAATGGGCAATAGGGACGTGTGTTTGGTGTGGAAAATTACTTTGAGGTGGATTCTGTTGTTGCGGAACATGAGGAATCGACATATGTAATTGACAAGGCACACTGGAGCTTTTCGGACCCAAGAATTGATTTACCTGTGGGTTTGTTGATAAATCAGGCACAAAAATGGAGTTGGTTAGTGCCATAACAGGTGTCGGTGGCCGGGGAGATTGCATAGGTGGCTGATGTGGTGGGAATGCGACATTTTGTACGTCGATTTGTACTTGGTTCACTTGGTTCACCTTACCACTGCCTGAGGGACTGTATGCCTGCTCGACTCTTTGATCACTGAGTGGTTGCTGCAGTTGAGCCTGGAGGTATTCCCGATACAACGCTTCTTGCTGAGCAACAGAAATTGCAACTCCTGGCCGTGTGTACTGAGAAAGCATTTCAAGGTGATTCAAGTTACCGGCAACATTATTTGTGTTTTCTGGAGGGTTACTAGGGGCAGTATCTTGAACAGGAGGGTCAGCGGTTGCTGAACCATGACGAGAAAAACTCAACTCACTTGCAGCGGTCAATGAATTACCTGCTGGAAAATAATTTACCCAATCCTGAACAAGTCTCTGACTTCTATCTGATCCCCTATCTTTAAGCAAATTCAGTTCACTTGAGTGGTGACTAAACAATGAATGGTTACCCATTAATTCAGCCTCATCTAATTTAGCTGCGGCAACACGTTGGCGGTGGTCTTCCTCCAATTCTTGAAGTGCCATCTGCTCCATTTGTATTTCAAGCTCCTTTTTTCTCATGGAAATTTCGTGTTTTTGTTAAGCGAGGCGCATGGCAGCTTGTTCTTGTTTCTCGGCCTCTTCGCGTTTTAGTTTTGCCATTAGAAAGTCATGTTTACGCTGGCTAGACATTGATGATGCTGTTCGACGTGAACTTCTCTTAGACTGCCCTTGAGGGTTAACGCCCTCATATACGGTGTCTCGGTGAGCAACTGAATCAATATAGCTTCTAGCCGCAAGCAAGAATTTATCATTGTTTTTAGTTACATCGTCCAACCATTGCTCAAGGACAGGGTAAATTGAATCTGGGTTCTCCGCTTTACTGGCCAAGTCAAATAGTTCTTCATTCTTCTCCATCAGTTTACTGAAGACATCCTTCAACTTAGAAACCAAGCGTTCAACTTTAACCCTCCTGTCATGACGATCTATGGCATCTGTGATGTCCTTATGGATGTTACATAACTCAGATTGTAGATTAGATCTTGCATTAAAGAGCTTTTTCAATTTCTCGTGCTGTTCGGCCATGATATTGAAATGGTTAATTTATCAATGTAGAGTAACTTTCAACAAAACACGTGGAATGAGGGCTATACCAAATCCAAATGACAACGACTTGATAATCAAGACGTCGAAGAGCGGAAAAGAAGGTACCGAGTAATGAATTAATCGGCAAAAGTGAGTAACAAAGTGGACAGGGAGTCTAACGTGCTTTAAAGCAACGTGAGACTAAACAGGAATACAGGCAACCGGGGAACGAGGACTGGGTGGACGAAGCATGACTAAACGGGAAACGAGTCGGACGGGGCGGGAAGGACAAGCGAACGGCGCGCAACTCAACAGGGAACGGAACGGAACTGGCGAAAACGCGGGTATGAAGCGGGCGACGCAAGGCACGGGACGGAAACGCGGAACGAGCGACGCACGAATAAACGGGAAACGAGACGGACAGAACGGAGGCGTTGAGCGAGTAGCGCGCAACGAAACGGAAAGACGAAAATGAACGGGCGGGAGACGATTAAGCAACGAGCGGGGAGGTCGGGAAGTACTATGCTAGCAGACTACAGCAACAAACTCAACCAAACAAACTAGCCGTAACTCCAGAATAAACTTAAGTCACACCCTAGGAAAGAGGAGAGATGCTACTGCAAAAGGTAAACTAGCCGAAGTCATTATGGGGCTTAACATATGAAAATAACAAACTAAATTTACGGCAAAGCAGTAGTATACTAAATGGATGAAAAGAGCAAGAAATTCACTAGCCGTAACTCCAGAATAAACTTAAGTCACACCCTAGCAAAATTCAAACCTAAACAACCGATCAGCATACCAACAATATTAAATAAACTACAGCGAAAGTTAAGTAATATGCAGCGCTTTTGTAGTCTATGAAAGCTGTAAAAGTTAAGAAACAATCTAGCCGTATTTCCAGAAAAAACTTAAGTCAAACTCTAGAAGGCAAAAACCAAACCAATTAACAATCATACAGTTACACGCAAACATACAGCAGCAGAAACTAAAATACTAAAACAGGAAGGCTAGTAAATTGGTAAAGTTGAAGGGTCAAAGGACAATCCAGCCGTAACTCGAGAATAAACTTAATTCACACCCTAGAAATCTATAAGACCTAAACAACAAACCAGCATACTAGCATACTCAACATACTACTGCAAAAACAATAACATACTTCATCACATATAACATACTATATCGAAAATCAGAAAAGTAGCGAAGAAAACGAAAAGCGAAGTTTTGGGAGAGCGACGTTATTGAAAAAAAAACGGAACACGGATAATTGGAAAGTTAAAGGACGAAAAGGACGCAGACGAAACGGCACATAAAGGAGCGACGAGGAAAAATTATAGTGGTTCCATAATTTTTTGTAGGCTATAATTTTTTGTTCCATAACTGTTTGTAGGTTCCATAATTTTTTAAAGTGTAATGAGTTTCACTCAATTAATGAATCTCCTGAACTTTTTTTTTCACACGTGTATTAAGACTTGCCAAGTCTTGGCGAAGTCTGACAAGTCTTAAATGTGTTATGATCATAGCTCTGAATCAGTACTGATATCTAGACTTAGAGTTATACTTGCCCAGTACTGATATTGACTTGGCGTTCGGTACGGGCTTCTTGTTGGAGAAATTTATGCCTCTGTCCAATTTTTTTCTTTTTTTGGTCAGTTTTTTGCAATTTCTTGAAAAGGGAACGGTAATCCACTAAAATGGACGGTCTTAAGCTTGAAAATACGGTTTATCAATATTCGGTATTGATTTTCTTAAGTTTTTAGAATTGCATCGAAATTGACCAAAAATTTTCAAATCTGAACAATATAGCATAATGTGTTCTCAATTTTTTCTTTATCAGAGGTTTTTTTTTGATATCCGAACCGACTTAATCACTTTTTACAAATTTTCGACAATTCGACAAAAAAATATCAAAATCGATGATTTTTTGTCTCAAAAATTATGTTTGTGGAGTTTAATGGTAACCAGTTATCCAGAAAATTTTGATTGGACTACCCCATTCAATATCAAAGTTCAGGGGATAGGAATGTTTTAATTAATTCACTGCAAAAATTGTTCTGTTCTTACAGTCTTTTTTGGTCCGTTTCCTCTTTGGAATCCATTCTGAACTTTCCTGTGATGACCAATGTGAGTGACTTTCAAGTTTCCTGTGACGACCAATGTACCCTGAGATAATGACGACAATATTCTGTTTGTTAGGCTTCCTTCTTTGGGATATTTGAGCAAAACCTGTGAAGTCCATTTTGACCTCCGTAGCAGTGAAGTTTCTTAAATGAAGTCTTTTTGACGATTGATTGGGAATTCGTATAATAAATTTGACTCATTTAGGAATCAAGTCGTGGAATCCTCGCTCGGCTAGCAGGAAAATCTGCTACAACTGATTTTTGCCTTTCCAAACGATAAATGTCGAGAGCTAAATTACAATTACCAGTGTTAGATAATTTGTCCGAATTGAACTGCGCTGAACGATAAGGATGCGGTTTCAAACTAACGTTTATAACAAGGATAATACACCGTGTTAGCCTCCTAGCCTTAAATGCCCCGAAACGATAGTAAATTATCAAACGGTGGAGGCATCAAAATTTAATTTCCTGAGACAGCAAATAGAAGAAATGAATGCTCCCGGGTCGCGGCACCAAAATGTAGCTGTAAGAATTCAAAACTGTCTACCAAATTCAAGTTTCCAATTCAAACTTTTTATATAGTCAACGTCATTAATTCGTATAAAGCAACGTATTCGTATTGGTGATAGCAACAAGTGGTTTTCTAGACGGCAATTTTTGATGCTCATTTAGCCGGTATTTTGTCTGATAACGAAATAGTTCAATGCCAGTCACCATTTTGTACCAATGAATCAAAAAACCCGAAAATTATTAAGCCGAATCATGTCTTATTTGATAGGTCTTATGATTAGATTTACTTGAAATTATGTTATTTGCACTTTTTCCGAGCTTTATACGTAAATTGGAACGATTTCTATGCGTATTTAAATACTCGATTCTGATTGGCTAAGAAAAATAACGCATTTTGGTATATTTCTCGCTTAGATTTATTTAGTTACTAATATAAATAACATAAAACTTATGAACTTCAAGACGGCGGCATTAAACACCTTCTCTTTGTTGGAAATCGCAGAATAATCACGAGGCGGTTTGTTAGCTGTATATTTTTGCTAACAGCTGTTCTGTGTTAATTTTTTTACAATCCAAGAATTGGATTGTATTGGTGCTCTGTCTTTTTACAATCCAAGAATTGGATTGTATTGGTGCTCTGTCTTTTTTTAATTTTTGTAAGATGTTTTCACCCCTGTTTTCATGACTTTGAGCTTTCAAAACGGGATAAACAGGTAAAGCTCAGCGGATAACAAGTTTCCTTAGTGGCCCGCGTTTAGTAGTCCCTCAAGTACTCAGAGTGTTGAAGCTACAGGGAAGGCGGTAATTCAAGGTTAAAAGGTCATTTTTGGGAGTTTTTGAGCCTAAAATAATGAAAATTTTAGCACTTTTTCGTCCTTTTTTTAAATTTTTTGTTAGACCAGTCTGAAATTGAGGTTTACTAAAAACGATAAAGGTCCTTTGCAAGAGGTAATTGCTTTTTACGGCCACTTTAAGCGCTATATCTATTGCTACTCTAAACATAAACACGGTAATTTTTACTAATCTTTTCAAGTTGTTTGAAAATTTTTGTCATTTTTCGAACTTTTGCAGAGTTTGATGTCAAAAAATCCTCTGGGGTTTAATAATATGTTATTGCATAGTTTCTAGTCGTCTTAAACATTTTAACTTCATGAATTTTACCAATTTTTTAAAAATCAAACTTAGTTTTTTTTAAATTTTCTGAAAATTATTATCATTATTCAAATTTTCCAGCCCGAGGGGGCAAGAAGCTTCATCTAGGGCTTGCTATAAGTTCAATGAAAATATTGTTGGCCATGGAATGGTATTTAACATTTTAATATCTTTCACCAATTTTTTGATAAAGTTGCAATTTTGTTCTTTAAATTTTTGAAATTTTTTTCAGTGGCCAGGGAACCTCCTGTAGGGTTTGCTAGTATGCTACTAAATCGTTTCTAGGGGCAAAAAAAAGTTTCCAATTTTTTAATTTTGCAATTGTAGGGAATCTTTTAAAAAAAGCTTGCAATTTAAAATTTTCGATTGTTTTCAAATTTTTCAATTTTTTTGTCATTCTCTAAATTTAAGTATCTTTACTGGCCAACGAAACTTTCAATTGTTGTAGGCCGTTTATAAAACAGATTCCAGAGTCAAAAAATGTTTTGACATCTTTATAGCCTTATTTTCGCTAATTTTCTTTAAATTTTCTAATCTCAGTTTCTTGATGCATTTGTCATGTTTGTCCAGTTAATCTAATTTTAATGGCAGATTCATCTCTTTCAAAGTTTTTGTGTTAGTAAATGAGTATTTTCAAATGACCTTCAAGTTAAAATTTTCAAGGGTTTTAGCAATGATAGTTTTTTGGTTAGTTTGTTTGATTCTTTTAGTTTCTCAACTTTCGAGATTTCGTCTTTTTGGCTGGGATTGTTCAATTGATCTGCTGGTCAGGTACATTAGGCCTGTTTTTCATGCAATTCCTTGGATTGTATTTCAGGACTTGTCGTGCTATGTTATATAATTGATGAAAAACTCCATTCCCAATTAGAAATCCCATCAAAAGTTTAACGCCCCGGATCAAAACCTTTAGCGAGTCACGATAAGATGCTGCGGCGTAATTCTGTGGGACCTCAAGGAGGGCATCAACTAAAACACTTTAAGAAGGATTTCATGTTTAAGTTAACACAAAAATAAACAAACTTTAACAAAGGCAACTTCAGAATTTTTGTTTGGAGGTATAGCATGCAAACAACTAGAGGCAATACATAAAATATCTACATGAAGGGTGTACATTTTGTCGAAGTTTTTAGGTCACTATTCATAGATTGTGTCCGAGAGCGAGAAACTCCGGGAACTGGTATCAAATACGGATCCTGGTGTATTATAAAATAAGATGCGCTACTGGTATGTTTTTCCTCTGTCAGATTTCAAAAACAATATGAAATTATCAATTATATCATTATTTTGGACCGTGGGCTCATGAATTGACACAGTTTGTATACTTTTTCTAAGACACTGAGATGTTTGGTTTTCGACGCCAACGCATTTTGAGTTAAACATTTCTGTTGCTAGTAGTATTGTGGAGGCTACGGCTGCTGCGGGCTTTAGAATTGATTGAAAAATTTTACCTATTTTAAAATTTTCAAATAACCGGCATTAAAAACCGTGCTCCAGTTTTCCGTTTAGGTGAATCAGTTGGCCATCTTGTGTAAATGCAGAAACGATGAAAATATGTGAAATATAGAACCATTCCAGGCGGTAGAATACTTACTTACGCATTTAATATAAAACTCAATGCCTTCCACTGTCAATATTTCCTTTTTGGAAGAGATATTAAACTCAAAGTCGGCGGCTATCATGCTGATTTCAAGAGGCAAAAAAGCAGGAAAAATTCAAAAACGCGATTCGTTTCTTGTTTATCTTTGATTGCCCTAATAGGGTTCAATTGAATCGACCAAAAAGCTAACAGTAACAACATAACTTTAAGTAACAAAAATTTTGTCTTCATTCTCCGGACAATTATGAGCCGATTATTTTTCAGGTTAAAACTGGCGTAAAGGGATTGAGGAGTGAAAATGGCTTACTCAATCCTTGATTCATTTAAGCCCAGTTTTATTCTCTCTTAATGGGACACATTATAATTCAATTAGTTCTAATTGTACGAATAGTATAATTGGGGTGAAACATTGTATGGATTAAATTTTTGGGTTATGAAATAATATAGGGGTTGAGGTATCGGGGTTAAATTATAGGGGTTTAAATGAAGAGAGTTTAGAAAACAGGAAAATGTTTATGTAGGGCTCATTAAGTTAACAACTACAATTGAGGCATTGTGCTGACAAGAAAATCAGCAATTAATTGTCAATTACGTGCAAAGCTCTTTTGCATGCCCAACTATTTGTCTTAAGCGTTTTTGTGGACGTCCAATAACCCTAATTCTATAAGGCAAACTTTGCGTGAAAGTTTTTTGAATGGAGATTTTAAAACCCTTAGGAAAAATAAGCAAGCAAGTGTTCAAAACATTGTTCTATAGTGTTTTCACAGCAATTCTTGTAAACCTTGCGTCTTTGTGGTGCCACCCGTGGTTGTGAAATGCAAAAAAAAATTGATGAAATTAGGTTTTATGTATTTTTCATTTGAGTGTTTTCCAGATTTCAGATAAAATTTCATTCAAAAGGCATAAGGAAAACAAGTGATTTTAAGATGAGATCAAGGCGTCCTTCAAAAATCAGCTTATTGGAGAAATTTTTGTCAGAAAACTGAAACAAAACTTTCATATTCAGTAACTTCTCTTTTTTAAACATTGTGTCTTTGTGGGGTCACCTGAGACTCTGAAATGAAAAAAAGACTGGTCAAATTGAACTCTAATTAATTTTCCTTTGAGATTTTTCCAGACTTCAGGTATTTTTCTATTCAAAAAGCATAAGAAAACCCAGTGATTTCATTATGAGACCAGGAAGTCCTCCTGCAATATTGGAGATCGTTTTTAGAAAACTCAAACAAAACATCAATTTGTCTGTAAATTCTCTTTTTGTTTAACATTGTGTCTATGTGGTGACACTTGAGACTCCTAAATGCAAAAATTTTTTGTCAATTTTAGCTCTAAATAATTTTCCTTTGAAATTTTCCTAGACCTTTTAGATTTTCCTTTGAGATTTTCCTATAATATTTCTCTCAAAAGGCATAAGGAAACTAAGTTAACGTAAGGTGAGATCAGGAAGACGTCCTGCAAAAATCAACTAATTGGAGATTTTTTTAAATAAAACTCAAACAGAATTTTGAATTGTCCGTAACATCTCTTTTTATTTAAAATTGTGTCTTCGTGGTGTCTTCTAAGAAGCCGAAGTGCAAAACAATATTGGTCAAATCTGGCTCTTATTATTTTTCCCGTGGGATTTTTCCAGAACTCTACCAGATAATATTTTATTCAAAAGACATAGACTTTAGGGTTCCAATTAAATTTTTGCGCCCTTATTTTATTCACAAAAAAATCGAAAGTTCTTTCATATAGCGTCATCGACAAAGTTTTACTGAAAACAAGAATTTCTATATTAGGTTTCAAGACAGAACATTTTTTTCATTTCATTAGATGATAGCCAAAAATCAACAAATTTTAGTCGGCAAATCTATTTCTCCACTTCTTAATTTTGAAATAAACTTACGAAAATGTAATCTAATCAAAAATAAAATGCCAGCCGAACCTAATAGTAAAAGTAGATTAGATAAATGCGTCGTGTTCTGATGTTTGATTGTATAAATGAGTAGTGCGACTTAAATAATTTCGTCTCGTATTTAATAAACAAAACTGTTAACAGATTTATTTCTTGATTTATTTAGGTTGATTCTGCACTCGTCATAGAATGTGCACTCAAGTGAAAGATTGCTACGTAGGAAACCTCAAAACAATTATGTTCAAAAATTGCAAAACGTCAATCGCAGAAAACGTTGTGTCCAATATTTTGCCTATTTTGGTAAATTTTATTGCTAGAATTATAGATCATAGCTGAAGATGCAAAAAACCACGCCTTGAAAGCTGAATGAATTTCAACCAACACGTTAGTCAGCCACTTTTTATTATTTGTTATCAACTATTAAGGCCCTAAATCACAACCATCATCAAGTAAAATGATTTCGTTATCAAAATGTTGACTAGTATGCATAAATATTGAGATAGGTCTGCTGGACATGAACGCGTGGAAGTCTGTATGTTCGTGCTTTTGAACACACAAAAATCTATGAACGTTTTAAATTCTAGTGAACACACAAAAGTCTTGGAATGAACACACGATAGTCTGGACATAGCCACTTTGAGCACA
This sequence comes from Convolutriloba macropyga, assembly GCF_964194025.1. NCBI lineage: Eukaryota > Metazoa > Xenacoelomorpha > Acoela > Convolutidae > Convolutriloba > Convolutriloba macropyga. Next base: position 45,340,350 of record NC_134468.1, on the reverse strand, counting down.
CAAAGAACGCACAAAAGTCTGTATGTTCCTCTTTTTGAACGCACAATTTTTTTTGAACACACGAGAACCTGGTGGACTAACGAAAGTCTGAACAATTTCACTTTTGAACACGTGAAGAATGAACGAAATCTTTTGATCCCACGAATGTCCAGACACAGAGATTTTTTGCATCGGATGGTCATGATATAAGAATTTTCTGTCTCGGACGTTCTGGATGTGCCTACTTATGTTCTGGCTCGTTATCTTGGGTACTTTTTGTGTCGCAATTTATCATTACTAGCAGGCCCGCAAAAGCATAACAATCATAGTCTCACAGGTTTCAAAGAATTTAGGATTTGTGTTCCGTACCAACTCATGCTCGAACCGACGCCCCCCTTGTTTAAATGCCACAGCTCTTACCGCTTACGCAACCGGAGCGCATCTTTTGTGTCTATAACTCTATTTAGCAGCAACTTTTTGTTCAGGAAAAATTTTGGCTTTGCTGTATTTAAGCACCGCTATGAGTTTGCAGATAACGTGTTTCTACATTGTTGCATAGTGCATCTCAAAACGCATGTACTACCCTAGGCTTCATGTTTAAGAAGCGTTAAAACACGCGAAGATTAGGAACTTATACATATCTTTTCGCAAAAAAATAGCAGCCAATTTCGGCAACAAGTCGGGTGCGAAACAATGCCACTTGCCTTACAGCCATTGGTCTGATCCCTTACTCTACCAACGCGTATTAGTTTTGTCTATAACTCTTTCTATATGCACTCAAAATTTAGTCAAAGGCGTTTCGACTCGCTTTTTTTAGGCAGCACGCTTAATGAGCGCAAAAACATAGGAATAATAAAGTTTCATTATGGTGGTATAGCGCGTCTCAAAGTGTAACGCTTTTAGGACACTTAGAGCCAGTGAGGCTAGGAGCGCAATTAAGCATTGAACTCAAAGTCAAGTGCGACTTAATTTTAAAAGAACAGATAGATAGAAGAAAGGAAGAATTAAACAAAAACATTTTAACAAAACACTTTAACAAAGAAAGAATTAAACAAGAAGAAGAAGAAGGAAAGAAAGACAGTGAGAATTGGATGAAAAACAGCAAATACTCCTTTTCGTTTTAGGGCCAGAAAAACAATTGCCATTTTCCGCACCAACTTGAGTGCGGTCCTATGTCCTTTAATTAGCAGTCATAGGTCTGATACCGTATGCTGCTGATGCCTATAGCATTTGTCTTTCTCTTTCAACATCAGCAGTAATTTTGTCAATGGCTTTTTGGCTTGCTTGTTTTTTCTATGCAGCTTGCTCAATGATCGCAAAACATGGGCATTTAAAGAGCTTAAATACGACAAGAGAGGGAGAAAGGTAAGAGAAAAAAGAAAACCAAAAGGAGCGGAAAGGAACGGAAAAGAGAAACCAAAAAATAACTTCAAATTTTCTTGAATCTGAAAATTATGCATCCTTTTCGATGCCTACTTTAACTCGAAACACCGCTCATCGCTTAACAGCCATCGGTTTCATCCTTTTTGCTATTGATCCGTAATTCATATGTCTATTGCTATTTCTGCATGAGCCGTAACCTGGTCAATGGATTTTTGTTCGCTTGTTTTTGAGTTGCTGCAGGCTTCATGAGCGCAAAACATGAGCAGATTAAGAAATTAAATATGACAAGAAAGAAAGCGGAAGAAAAAATGAAAGACAAAAAGCAGTTGACAAACTTTTGACCAGGAAATAATGCGTCTTTCTCCGACCACACTCAGGACTCAAACCCATGCCCCTCAATTAACAGCCATTGGTTCCAACAGTTACGCTACGGATGCCTATTGCTAACGTCTACTGAATTTCTATATCAGCAAGCATTTGGTAATCGACTATATGGACCGCCTATTTTTGCTATGCGGCATGCTCTATGAGCGCAAAAAAGGCAGAAATTAAGAGCTTATATATAAGACAAGAGAGAGAGAGAGAGAGAGAGAGAGAGAGAGAAAAGCAAGAATGATTTTCCAATTTTTGCCCAGAAAATTATAAGTCTCAGCCAATACCCACACTCGAGCCCCTGCCACTTTTAAACACAAATGGTCTCATCCCTTACGCTACCGATGCTTATTGCTTGCGTCTAAATCATCAATTCATTTCAATATCAGCACAAATTTGGTCAGCTTAGGCTGCTTGTTTTTGAATTGCGGCATGCTTTATGAGCGCAAAATATTGCGTATAGCGCGTCTCAAGACGCATGTAATAACGCAAGAATAAAAACGCAAGCAAAGAAAAAAGAAAACAAAAAAAGACAGAAAAGCGACCAATAAAAAGAAAAGCGGAAAAAGAAAGCGAAGAGAGAAACAAAAGTGAGAAAAGAAAAAGAAAGCAAGAGAAAACGAAAGATGAAGAAGGAGATGGAGACAGAGAGAGAGGGAGAGAAAGAGAAAGAAGGAAAGGAAAAGAAAGATGCAGAAAGAGATAAAGAGACAGACAGAGAGTGAGAGAGAGAGAGAAAAGGAGAAAGAAGGAAAAAGAAGCAAGAAAGAAAGAAAGAACGCAAGGAAGATGAAAACAATGAGGAGGAATAAAGGAAGAACATTAAGAAAAACATTTTCAATTTGGGCTTGAACCCAAGCCCATCGCTTAAAAGCCGATGATCCAACCCCTTATATTGTCAATTGAACTTTCTACACAAACTCATTTTTGGTGAATGGCTTTTTGTTTCGCTCGTTTTCGCTAAGCTGCATGATTAATGAGCACTAAATCAATTGCTGACCAGGAGTCTAAGCATGGTGGTGCAGACTGCATGTTTACGAACCGTTGAAACATGAAAATAGGAGCGCTGTTGATCATTGCACTCAAGTGCGACTTACACTTAATATAAAACTTAGAAGAGAGCGAGAGAAAGAAAAGAGGAAAGAAAGAAAAGATGAGGAATGAAGAAAGAACAAAAAAGAAGATATAAGTAACAAATAAAAGCAAAGAAATGAAGAAGGGAAGAAAAAGCTAACCAGCTCACCAATTTTTATCCGAGTACATTATGCATCTTGTTCCACCCCTACTCGGGCTTGAGCCGAAGCCCGTCGCTTCAGAAAAAAGCCTAACCCGTTGGACTACAGACGCCTGTTGATTTTGTCTACTGAGCTGGCTACAGTCGCAACATTTTAGTCAAAGGCTTTTTGTTTCGCTTTTTTTGCTGAGCTGCATGCTTAATGAGCAGAAAAAAGTGCAGATCAGGAGCTTAAGCATGATCTTATAGGCTATTGGTCTGTCTGAATCAGAAAAGTTTTGCTCAATGGCTTTAATAGCTCACCTTTTTTGTCAAGCCTAATGAGAGCCAAACATGCGGAGATTAGGAATCAAAACACGACAAAAGAGAAAAATTGGAAAGAAAAATGAAAAAACGAAAAGGAACGAAAAGGAACAAAAAAAGAAGGAAAAAAAGAAAGCCAACTTCTCAAATTTGGGGTACAGGAAATTATGGGTCTTTTTCCGCCTATAATTAGGCTCGAACCCCTGCACCTCGTGTGAGAGTCATTGCTCTTATCCTCTTCGATTCCGATGCCTATTGCTCACGCCAATTGACTTTTCTAATGAGCAAATTTTTGGTTAGTGGCTAATTGCCTCGATTGTTTTTGCTATGGGGCATGCATTATTGAGTGCAAGTGAACGAATTAGGAGCTTAAAATGACAATTTAGCGCGTCTTAGACAGCATGCATTACGTTAGGCTGCATGTTTAAGGACCGTTAAAAAAATGAGGAAAATGGTGGTACAGGATTCGAGTTAAAATCAATATATATATATATATATATATATATATATATATATATGTAATATATAGATCAATAGATGGATGCCCCAATTGATTGCAACAAACCTCTTGACGACAAAATTAAAAATCAAGAGAAGGGCAGTAATAGCTCCGCTCAGCTATCACGATCGCAGCTATCAATTAAGGGGAAAGAAATGAAGGCTTTTTGAGCAATCGATTTTTGCATCCGTTTCTTACTGAAAAAATTTGCACCTGCGGTTTTTCGGTGACTGACTTGTCTTGCATCTCTGACATCTCTCTGCTCATTGGCACTCTAGGTTCCGTGATTTTTGGGTCATTGACTCTTTCACATTTCGGTCAATGACTCTTTCTATCTGCTATTTTTCAAACGTTGACCTTTTAAGAGACCTTTTATTCGGTCATTGACCTCGCGCGATATCTTCTTAACCATGCTGCTCGAGAGCTCTTAAACATGCTCTTCGAGAGCTCTTTAACATGCTTTTTCGCCTTTCGTTAAACATGGTACCTTATAATGTCATACAAATAATATATAGGATTAACATTTTGAAGTTAGTTGATTTGGCCTTGAGTGAGTATTGGATATGAAATTAAATTTTTACTGATGGTTTTTCAAAACTGAGAATCCGAAACCAAAAAATTCAATTGCCTAAAAAAAGGCACCAATTTTAATCCTAATGTACCATTATAAAATATTAAAGCATATGCAAAACGTGAGTATGCTGCGTTTTAAGACATTAGGTGTATATGATTTTTGATCTGGCAATTTTAAATATCCATTTGTTTTAGTCTTTGCAATCTAACGAAACCAACATTATCAATAATCGAAGTGTGCGGCTATTTGAAAAAACAGCTTATAAAGAATTGATGTAATTTGCAGGCATACCTGGTTAGAAGGCCATTTTACCTCTGACGTAGACCGCATTCAAAAAAACCATTACTGAAGAAATTTTATTAATTGAATAAAACACAATATTATGTGTTTTATTAGTCATAAAAATAATAAAATTCAGTTCTTTGGGAATTTTAAATTTTTTCGCCAAAAATTGACCCAAAAACAAAGACAGAATTAGTTTCACTGACTCAAATTTAATTCAAAAACGCTGACACGCTTAAGAAAACAGAAATTAAAAAAACGTCAGTTCCAAAATCATGTGGGTTAACTAACTCTGGAATCGCTGAGTTGTTTGTTTTTAATTGATTTATACAGAACACACTTCAAAACTTTTAATTTTGTCTAGACCCACTTTGGTGGGGAAGGAACTGTTTGCTAAACTCAAAATTTCACCTAAAGATATATTAATCTAAGAGAGAACTGAGGGGTACAATTAGGAAACATTTCAGGAGTAGAGCGTTAAGTAATTAGATTTTTTTTTGAAATTTGCCTTTTCCAACTTGTTCCGGATGTTAACAATTTTACGAAATTTAGCGTCAGTTCCTTTGCATTGTTCACATTTTTCGTAATTTTTGCCGGAATTTTATCCAGTTTTTCTAAAAACGTTTTGAAAAATTGTTTAAAATCTCGCATTGTTTCTATTATTCAAGATAAAACAGAGTTCCTGAATTATTGGAACAATTTATTCGGGGTAAGAATTTAACAAAATTTGTGAAAGACCAACTTTTTTAATTTTTCATCGAAAAATGGCACAAAAAAGCTTCTTTGTCCAAATTGACCGCATATACAGACACAAAATTGCTCCAACATTGTTTTTCTAAATTAGTCAAGGGTTGTTTTAGCTCCAGGTTTTAGGAAGGTGCTCTTGAATTAACAATTCTCCTGTTTTCGCTAATTTCAACAGAAACTTATTTTTTAAAAAAGGCGTCATTAATATTTTCGATATATTCATATTTTTGCTTGCCAAAACATCTCTTCTGTAACTCTTTATAATTATTTACGTTTCTTTCACAGCCGCGCAACAACAGTGTGACATTTGGTTTATTCATCATTGATTTTTGTAATGAGGAAGTTTCGGATTTTGTTTGGTTTTGTCCTTTTGAAAGATTTTACTTTTTTCGTCCCAATTGTAGAAGAGTCGTTTCTCATGTAAAGGTGGAATTAGTGAGACCTCATTTTCAAAATAAGACCAGGAATTAAATAATATTACTTCTGTATGAAGCTCATGGTTTTTATGGTTCCAACAAAAGTGTTTCGATAAATTTTTAATGAAGTTTGACCTGCATTTGTTGAACTTTTGTAGTCTTATGACTGATTGTAATTAATCAAATTAGTTATTTTTTATCTTAAGTATTACTAGTGAAACTATCTAATGCTCTCAATTGAAAGCAGTAGACGGTTCGCTTCAATGGTTTTTTGCAAATATATCTCAGGAATCATCCAAAATTCATCAATTTTTTTTCATGTAAAGTGTCTTTATTTTTTGTCAAATTAGCTGCTTTGCTACAATTTAGGAAAGTTAATCGTTCAAGTGGACCGGCAGCAAAATAAAGACCAGCTTTTGTCTAATCGTTGAGAACTTCCTTTCTAGAAGTTCTTCGGGCTGCTATCTTGCTTTGAGAACATTTTTTCTCTCCTTTACGTTAATTACAGAACATATTGATTTCCAATCCAAGCTCAATCTTTTAAAGAGCGAATTTTTGTGCAAAAAGACCAATGAACATACACTATGATTGCAGTGAAAAAATTATGTTTTTTTATTTCAAAACTCTTTGCATGAAATTGTATGTAAAAATTGAGTCCTGTCTGTTATTTTGCAGTCTTCTGACTCAAGATTACTATTGACAACTCAAATTGGTTTTCGAATCAATTACAGGTTTATCTATTTAGTTTTATATCTAGAATGTGTCTGGTTATTTGATTTTTTTTCATAGTTTTCAAATTTTTTGGTTTTTCGAACTTTGTCTCTATTCACCTTAGTTCTGTCTCCTTGACAATTAGCATCTTCAAAAAAACTAAAGCTACTTCTGACAAATGATTTGTGAGGTAGTTTTTTTGCTGCTTTATCTTTTTATTAAAGGTTTTTGCACTTGACGCTATCATAACGTTTTTATTTTCCAACAGTTCCTTTTCATTCTTTCGTGTCTCATTTTGGCATTATCTAAATATTAACTACAAGTCATACATATATCACAATAAAAGATATAAAATGCTATTTTGGTGAGAATATGATGATTTTAACGGCTTGATCTTTGTTTTTCTGCAAAAATTAATTGAATTTGAGTTATTTGCCTAACTTTGTTCATTTTGTAGTCGTACGTCATCATGAATAATAACAGATCGCATTAGCTTCCTTTGAAAGCATAAATTGCATATATTTATGGAATTCAGTTGAAAGCTACTCATTCCCATAAAATAGTTTTTTCAGGTGTAAACAATTTTAAAAATTGTCATTTTGATTCGTCTACGTGTTAATTACATTAATGAAGACAGTCCTGACATCTTTGCTGCAGCATTTCAGAGTACTTTTGCTTGTTTTAGGTTTTATCTGATGCCATTTTTGACTTTTCTATTAACTTTTTTGTTTTAAATACTTTGACTTTAAGTTTTAATCGGTTTTTATGCTTGTTGTTTTTAATTGATTGTCTTGTTTTTAATCCTCCTTAAGGGCAGATATCATTGTCACTTTAATGAAACATTCTAAATATGTTTAGCAGTTTGAGTTTAAAGCGATTATTTAAAGCAATTGTTTGAGAGCAATCTATTTATTCGGAAAATTTTCGATCTCGTGACCTCCTTTGCTAGACAATTATGTTAAAAATGTAGTTGAGCGGGGTTGGAACATTATTTGTGAACGCACATTGCAGCGCCTCCTTGATAGAGTTATGCTCGATGAACAGGTCTAAATAGGCGTTTTTAGTGGTTGAGGGATTGTTACGAACAATATATGGTGAAAAGATACTAATTATAACAAAAAACAGTAGTATATAAAACAACAAAAACACACGAAATCACTATGACTATGGTTCAAATATTAGCAAGCTAGACTGCAGATATAGAATTAGTTGGTTCGATTCTTCTTCGCTCTAAGTATTTATTCTGCAGCCTTCTGATGGTACAGTCGGTTTGTTCGTAAAAGCATTGAGGATTTCGTGAAAAATATCAAGAAATTCTAAACGTACACCCGCACGTTTCATGCCATGTAAGCTCCCCTCTTTTACGGTAGCTTTCCAGTTCAAGTTTTGCAGTTTAAAAAATTGAGAAATTTAAAAATTATTTCTGGTCCAGTTACTACAAAAAAATCAGCACTTCATCGTGCACTTTGTTCTGAACGGAATTTTTGCGGGTAACAATCTCATGGAGGTCGTCTTCTCTCGGATCATAGAATTTTGCATTGACTGGTTATACACTGAAGTTTGCTACAGGAAAAAAACGTACTGGTAACTGTCTCGACAAATTTGAATTAGAATTCTATAGGATATTTAAGCTTGATTAAGAAAAAAAACGTTTCTAACCAAAAATAAAGATTTTTAACCAATTTTTAGGGATGTTGCAGCCTTCTGTGCTACACACAAGTTTGCATGGCCCCTCATTTTAGACTTACGATTACAATGATTTTAATTACTTGTGTCCTGAGATCGTGACCAAATTAATATCAAAATATGTTGATTAGTACATGGCTAAATACATATTTTATATACTTAGATAACTCGGGTCACTAAGTTACTAACCTGCTTAAAGACCACATGATACTCTTTAAGCAGCAAATAAGACCACAAAGAAACAAAACTGATCATCCGTATCAAAACGAGCTAATCATCTCAAGTTCGATCCTGAAAAAGTAAACAAGGAAAGAGTCGCTGAGATGAGCATAGTATGGATAACTTCCGGATTGAGCCAGATAAAGAGAGATGAAGTCTGGGAGAGACTATAGGCAGAGTGTCCCTGTAATAACTGGATAATAACTGGACTGAGTTAGTAGTAAATGAAAGCAGGTTGGATTATTAATTTACTCACCTGCTTCCGATGTTCGCAGGCAAATGTCAAAGTGTCGAGGCGTAACTCCAAACACAGACTGGCGCTATTGGGGAAAAGTGGCTTCAAAGTCTACTGGCTGGCGGGATAACTGGCTCGAGGGGAGGAAAAATATAAACAAATAAACAGCAAAATAAACTGCACTGCGTAAATAAAAACCAGAGCTACTTATATTCGCACAACTAGCTAATATTTTTTCATTAACTCCGCGCCGATGCTACAGCATATTTTGTTCAAAACAATGTTTTAGTGTAAATTTGAACATGTCCGATTTGAAAGCGTCAAATTTTAGGAGAGACGTAAGATGGATAGAAAAATATGGAATTAAAACATACAAAACAATTTTTTGTTATAAAGAAAAGTTGCAACAACAACTAGTTATAAGTTGAGAACCGAAAACCAGTTGAAAAATTAGCGCTTTTATGTATCTTTTCTTGTGAACAGCATTAGATATATTTACTAGTAAAATCTAACAGCGCGAAATTCAATTGAAGTCTGATAAATTTAAATAAGCTGCAGAGAAGTGAAAAATTTACTGTTAATATGGCATTTTGGAATGTTTGACGTTGGACTGGAAGAAGTGGATGAAATTGGGAAATATTGGATTAGAGTAATGGAGGAAAAGATGGAATAAATGGTGTAGTTGTCGGTGGTAGTATTTGTGGTGTTATTGAAAGTAAAGCCTGCACTTTTAAGGAAGTTAAATGTTTGGTTTTCAAGTTTAAATTCGCTCCTCTCATCAGCAACTGTAGTTGCCAGCACTAATAGCCACCACTGAGCAGGCTAGAATCAATAGTTGTGTAATACAGCCATGAGGCAGCCATCTACTCAACTTAACTTCTGGTCCAGATAGAGATAGTTATTGTTAAATTGAATGAGAGGTTAAATTTATGATTAATGAGCAAGCCTCGCAACCAAGATAATTTTCAAATACAAAAAATGGAATATAATGCAAACAAAAATTTCCGAGAAAAGGAACTACATTTGTCAGAATTCAAATTTAAATTATTTGGTTTATCATTCATTGTATTAGTTAATAACAAAATTTTGAAATTATATAGATTTTTTGAAACCCTATCTAAATTAAAAATACCTGTCAACAAGGAGGCTCGCTAATGTGCAAAATGTTCCAACCTCACTCATCCATAATCTTGATTTAAATATCTACCAATTGAAGTAAAGACGGACAGTCTTCAAACTAACGAAGTAGCTGAAAATTTTGGGGAAAATCTGACAGATTCCTAAAAAAAAAAGAGAGAAAGAAAGACTTTCAAAAGGGGTAACCAAAAGGGGTTAGCATCAAGGAGACCAAATTTCTTTATTTAATTAAATTTAACAAACTAAACAACCGCAAATAAATACACTCTATGAAACTTTGTAAAGCAGAACAGAAACAATTATATCAAGAAAACAATTAATGTTTTCTTGATATAATTAATAAAATTATTGCAACGACCTCATTACTATCGAGCTTCCATGGCCTCTAACTAATTTCGATCAGATTACAAATTCTCAGTTCATATCAGTAATTGTGAGCAGAAGTTCAAACAGACAGAAGAGTCAGACAGAATTGTGAGCAGAAGAGTCACACAGACAAATGAACAGCTAGAAAGCAGTTGGCTCGCACAGCACGCTGTCGCTATTGATTTAAGCTGAATTTCGCTTGACAAAAAAACTGAACAACGAAACGCTTCTAAATTCTCTTGGCGATGATTCTTCCCCTGTTACAACACTACTTCAGCATATTTGCAAAGATCTTAATGGCAAAAATACCCAAATAGAATATCTACAAAGTGAAGTACAATACTTAAAACAAAAAGTTAATGAGATTGAACGTTACCAATCCAAAGACTGTATTATTTTTCGGAATTTACCCCTTATATCCAACACAAATGTTACTGATGACGTGATCTACTTTATCAACAATGCACTGGGAGTATCAATGGGCCATCGGGATCAGGTTGCATGTCACGAGATGGGAGCTGTCAGGAACCCTCGACGACCACCGTCCATTATTGCTAAGTTCAATAATTTTGTTCAATAATTAAAAAATCGAATTTGGGGCCGAAAAGAATTATTAAGAAATTTCCGAAACCCTCATAACCATGAATCTGTATATATGGATGAACGCTTAACCAAAGTTGACAAAGAACTTCTTATGTTTGCGAGTGATCTAGAATTTCGAGTTTCTACGAACAACTCAAAACCACAGGTTATAATTAAAACAGGTGAAAATAACATCGATTTTCACACTATTGTAAGTAAAAAAGATATTGATGAATTATCAGCAAAAGGTATCCTGCTTCAGAAGTCCAGAAGTGATCAACCAAGTGGAAAATCGGGGACTGAAAGCACCATATCAAAAAAAGGGGGAAAACATCAAATGTTAATGATGTTCAGTGCTTAACTTTCAGTAACAATCAGGTTACACCCTTCAGGCTGTCCAAACGTGGCTTACCTAAACCCAGTCCCGTGACAGATTCCTCTCTCATAGATCAACTTAAAGGAATGATAAATGATGATCAAAAAATGGTGGACTTCATTAAAGGCCTACTGAGTAACTCTCCACAGCGGAAAAATCCATGCGAATCTTCAAATTTAACGGCGGATCAGTTTGATCGGGCGGCGTTGCTGGGCTAGCTTTCAATGAAACTGTACTAACTTAACGCTTCCTGTTATGATTAAAGAACATCAATTGGGAGACATCGAAATGCAATCTATACTTTTTTTAATAATACGATCTCTACGTAACCATCATGACCAACTCTGCTGTCTAATCGAAAAATTCAAAACCAAACCAATTGCAATAGGATTATGCGAAACTTGGTTAACAGACAATGATCCTATTGATTCTTATAAAATTGACGGATATTTACCACTTATCACAGAAAATAGAGAAACTAAAAAAGGAGTTGGTCTGGCTTTTTTTATACGCGATGATTTTACAGGTGAAGAGAGTTCACCGTTAAAAAAGAGAAAAAACTTGAAAACTTTTCGATTAAACTTACGAATACCCAAAATAACTTTGAATTAATCTTTCACATCATGTTTAGACCACCATCAACGCAAAACTCCGATTTCTTGGTTTTATTTGATGAACTACTTGAACAACTGGAAGTTGGAAATAAAAACATGATTCTATGCGGCGATTTTAACACAAATAGTAGCGGAAACAATAATCAAGTGAAAAACTATAAAAACTTGCTGGAAATTTATGGTCTTCAAGTTGACAATTTAGAACCAACTCGTTTGACAGCCACTACAAGTACCTGCATTGATCAAATGATTAGCAATTCTCAATATGAAGATAAAACAATTGAAAGCAATATAAGTGATCATTTTCCAATATTAACACTCTTAGATGAAAAAGTTTGTCCATCCGTCATGGATGCACAAAATAAGAAAATTGCAACATGGATTCGAAATTATACCTTTTTAAAAATTATTTCGTTTTAATAACATATCTGTTTTTTCTCAATCACATGTTACAAAAAATTGAATTTCACTGGTCAATTGATAAGAAATTACAAACCATAACAGAAAGTTTCCATGTAGCTTTTGATAGATTTGCGCCATACCAAAAGATCAATTTTTCGAAAAAATCTTGGTTTAATAAAGAATGTCAAAAACAAGGACAGAAAAAAAACCAACTCTTCAAACAATGGATCAAACACCCATCCCCGGAGAATCGGGATAAATATAAAAAACAGAGAAACGTGTGTGATAAGACAATCAGAAACGCAAAAATTGCTTGCTATGATAAAAAAAACCAATATAGGAAATTCGAAAAATTTTTTCTCGATACTCAGAAATTTTTGGTCAAAAACCAGGCAAAACACATACTGTAAACTTACAGCGGATGATTTCAATGATTTTTTTCTCAATAATAGGTAAAAAAAATTGGCGAATAATTTTGGAGAAAATTTACAAATCAAGTCTAATAGATTTGGAAAAACATTTGTTTTTAACCCCGTGACGATTAACGAAACTTCTACTGCAATTAAAAATTTGAAGAACAGCAAAAGCGTTGGTCATGATGGGATAAGTAACATAACACTGAAACAAGCACTATCCGTAATAAGTCAACCACTTACGGAAGTTTTCAATCAATGCTACTTTGAAGACCACTATCCAGAGGCTCTCAAAAGTTGCACGCGTATTTCCAATTCATAAAAATGGCTCAGTTCATGATCCGGGAAATTATAGACCTATCAGTTTACTACCCTCTATAGACAAGGTTTTTGAAAAAATTATATTCAACCGAATGATGTCTTTTCTGCGCAAAAACAAAATACTTAGTGAAAAACAATACGGGTATCGGCCGAAACATTCATGTGTTCATGCCCTGGTAGATTTTACTGAAAAATTGTGCAAAAACATGGATAATAAACTAACAAGTCAGGCCTGTTTTATTGATCTAAGCAAAGCCTTTGATACTATTAAGCATGAAAGGCTGATATCTAAACTAGAGTTTTGCGGTTTTTGAGGAAAATTTCTGAATCTTATCAAAAGCTATTTAGCAAACAGATATCAGTTCGTTGAAATTGATAGGTGTTGGTCAGAGAAAAAGATGATAAAATATGGTGTTCCACAGGGATCCGTTTTGGGACCGCTTTATTTTCTTATCTACATGAATGATTTGCCCGTAAATATCGGTGACGCTGACTCAGTCCTCAATGCAGACGGTACTACAATTTTTAGTAGCAAAAAAGATGATTTCTTAGACTCGCTCAAACGAAGTGAAAAATGGTTTCGCGAAAATGCATTAAGCATTAATCCAGAAAAATGCAATTTGGTTTCATTTGGCAACAATCAACTCTCTACAATTACCTATGCATCACAAGAAATTGAAAACATCTGAGAAACAAAATACTTGGGTATTATTATTGATAAAAATCTTACCTTTAAAAGTCACAAAGAGAAAATCGCTAACAAGTTGCGAAAATTCAATGGCATACTATACAAAACCAGAGACTATTTCAGCAAAAGGCAGCTTTTGATTTTTTATCATGCATATGCTAAATCAATTATCGAATACGGAATTTTGATTTATGGCAGTGCCTCGAAAAGTGACTAAGAAACAATACACATTATACAAAAACAAATTTTAAGAACAATTCTATGGAAAAAGTTTTGTGATTGGACACAAGAGGAAGTTATCAAATACAAAATTTATTCCGTCTACGAGCTCTATGCAGCACATCTTTTTAAAGAAGTTTTTAACCAGATTAGGGATATCTCACCTATGAAACTCTTAGATTTAGATGAAATGCATGGTGTTAAAACAACGAGACGAACAGCTGCCAATACTTTACCAACAATTAGTTTTAAACCTAAAAAAATGGAAAAATCACTCACGCGAAAACTTACGATAGGTTACAACTTTTTAATGAGTAACAAGTTAATTCCCCCAAACGTCAAAAAAATAACGCAACCCCAATTTAAAATTTTTTTCAAGAACTTCACAGATAACTATATCTTCGATAATAGAACTATTTTTGATTTGCTTTACTAAGATGTCACCCAAAATCATTTTAGATTTTATGGGATCTCCGCTTGATGAGTGGAACAACTCTTCGGTGATCCTTCCAGTTGTTAAATCTGAAGTTAATGTAAATTTATAATTTACTGTTACTTTTATACAACAGCTGGTTAATAAATAAATAAAAATAAAAAATACCACTAAAATGCACTCACCAATAAATCGAAATTGAGGAAGCACAAATTGATCAAAAAGAAGTTATCAAAGATATATAAACACAAGGTGAGTCACGCATCAAAAAAGAATGTTGTTTACAGAAATTTATCAAACTTATCAAATGATTGATCTAACAAACTGGTTACCAAGTCAAATAATCCCACAAATGCGAAAAAAGAACAATTCCTGAAGAAGGAGAACTCCAATTTCTGGAGAAAAGGCTGGGAGCCACAACAATCTTTGAAATTAAATTAAACCATATGAAATTTATAAAAAGATTTTCGGAAAAAGTATGCTTCTTGGAAAAAGGCGAATTAAAAAAGGACAATAAAGGAACGTTTGATCAAAACCGAAAACTTTTTTAGAAAAACAATTTGTTATATTGAGAACGTTATCAATTTTCTATATCTAACAAGGAGGCTCGCACATAAGGCTCATCCACAATTTTGGCATAATTGTCAACCAAATGAGGAACAGATTGAAAATCCAAAAATTATTTTTTGCGAATTCCAAAAAAGCCCGTCTTTTTCAAAAAATTCTGTATGAACGAAGAGATAGCCTCCAAATCAAAGAACTCAGTGGAATCAAAAAAGAATGCATTACATTCATGAGATATGCCAATATTAAGAAAGCGAGTCAAGACGAACAGCAAAATCAAACAACAACAACAAACATTAAATACATCAAAAAGTTTATGTCCGTTTTAAAAAAAACTTAATAACAAAGTAGAAATAGCGTCAGATAAAACTGAAACCAAGCAAAATAACTTGTTATTCACCTCAAAAAATATGGTACCAGTCCATAATAAGGCTCGGTAACAATTAGACAATAGAGGACAGAAACATTAATATTGAAAAATTCGATTTTCTTCAAATAAAAATTGATTTCAAAGTAATGAAAACCATTAGAAATCAACTGAAATATCACATAGGTTTACGATTACCACTATTTTTAATGATGGGAATTAAAAATTGTCGGTATTCGACCTTTATGCGGTCAAAAAAAGAACAACAAATCGACAACAAACAAAAAATTAGTTAAATTTTGCCAGAAAACGCTTTCGAAGCCGTAAAGCCAAAATTTGGAATCAAAATATGTTCGAATGCATTTTCTTAAAAAACCGATAAGGTATTATGTGACCTCTCATTAATGATACCAGTTAACAAGTAGAGAAAAAAGAAAAAAGGTAAACTTAAATAAAACGTGTTGTTTTTTTCGAAAAAAAATTATTCCCAAAGACATCCAAGCCATTAATTACAAAATTAAATAACTAAATAAGTTTGTTTTTTTTACAAAAGAAGCCCTTGAGACCTGCAATTATCCAGAATATATCTTAAGTCTTCAAAATAACGGAAAAAAGGTGACAAAAGTCAAAAGGAAATTCTTTTTTTGTAAAAAAAAAGCCCGTGTTGAAACCAGTAAAATCATAACAAATTCTTTGAAAACTTTAGATTTTGTGACACCAATCCTTTTTGACAGCTTCGATTGACAACAATATTGTTATACTTGGCCTGTAATTAGCCAGACCAGGTAACAAACATACAATAAAAGGAACAAAATTGCGAAGTTAAAAACTGCTTTTTATATATATTTTGAAAAACAATTGTTTCCAAAGCCATGAAAGCTATCTACTAATACCAGAATATCAGCCCATCTATTTTCCCATACAAAGCCAAAAAAAGGCTCATTGTACGGAAAATTTCATACGACTAAAAAGACAAAGAAAAAGCGACAGTTGAAGACAAATTTAAAAAATTAAATTAATTTCTTCAAGAAAGTATTGTCGAAGCCGTTAAAACCAAAAACTATATACTTCAGAATTTTAATATTATTGTGTGTGCTTTATTTTGAACTACAATAATTTGATATATGAACAGCAAAAAACGTCATAGAGTGACAAAACTAGAAAACTTGAAAAATTGTCAATTACCTGAAAAAAAATGTGAAAACTAGTAGTATCAAAGCTGATCGATCAGTCAAAATTGTCTGAATTAAAAAACCCATTTGAGTATATAGTTCCTCCCCCTCAAGAGGGGTCGGAACAATGTTAGAGAAAACCTAATACATCAGTCCACCAGTCCAGCTAGCTTGAAAAACAATATTCTGACCATCCACCGATGCAAGCGAAGAACCGCAAATTAAAGGCGCGATTCAGAAACTTAATAAAAACTGTTGAATAACATATTGTCTTGCAGTCAGTAATATGAGTGAGTTCGAGTGAGTTGGAATCCTTTTTTTACTTAGTTTCTCAATTTTATTAATACTTAAATGTAAGGCTGATCAGACTAGAAACTATTTAGACTAAGAGACAATTTAGTCAAATACAACAATTATGAGAAAACCTTTAAATCTAATTTAACTAGCAGACAAAACAAGAAAACCAAAACATCACATACGCAGCTAGAAAATAATATTAAGTAAGTTAAAGACAATCAGCAATTTGACGGAAAAAAACAGTAAGAAGGCGCTGATTTTATTCAAAATTTTTTTGTGTTCTTCAAACAAACATTAAAACCCATTAGCTATCCGTAGTTTAAAACACATGAACGCACCAAAACAATTGATGCACCCTAATGTGCTCGTTGGTAGTGTCGAAAAGTGGCCTTTTTCGTCAAAATGAAATTAGAGAAAAAACTGATTTAGTCAACACTCAATTATTAAAAAAATTCAAAATTAATTGGCGACAGTATCATAAGTACACATAACTTTCACCTCAAAACAAAAATTAGATTTATCTTTCAATCATCATTTAGCTCAGCAGATTTTAATTTTGGAGACTGAATGGCGAGAAAATCAAAACTGATACCAAAAATAAAAAGGAAAACAGTTAGAAGAAAAAATCATGCAATTTTTGACAACAACTTTGTGTCAGAGTCAAAAAATCTCTCATCAAAAAACTCAAACAATTACTTGTATTTTTCAGACACTAGAGCAATCATTGACACTTTTTGATACTTAGACTTTGGTCAAAAGCAATGACAAAAAGTAACAACATTTGTATTCAAAACTCAAAAACTCACTATATTATTCACAAATAATGGCAAATTTTACAAAACTTCAAAAAATTTAATGGATACATAATTACAGCGAACAAATTTGCCCACACACAATTTAAGAAATGATTGCTTATAAAGCAACAAAAATCAGAAGTAACATAATTGAGCAAACATATTTCAAAAAATACTAAACTGCTGAAAAATGGCCCTAAAAATTTAAAATTGAACAAAATCATTCTGATAAAGGAAATGGTCTGAAGCACTTTAAACAGCGATAACTCTTTGGAAAAATCGGTTTAAAAAACATTTGTAATCTTTTCTACGTGCATAACGGGTTTTCTAGTGATACCAATAAAATCACTCAGCAAAAAATATATCGATAAAATTGACTGATAAAACAAACTCTGCTGAGCTTATATTTCCTCCCCCACCAAGAAAAATGGCGTCTCAAAAACGAAGACAAGGCAAAAACTACATAACAGTGATCTTGAATGGTTTTTATGTCAACGTTTTTTTTCCTTTGAGATTAACAACAATTATCAGAACTAGGATTGACTTAGAAAAACTAGCAGGGATAATTTATAGGAGCCAGCTGATTTCTTACAGCAATAATATCTAAAATTTTGTTATCTTACAAACTCTGATGTGAAGCACTAAAAATGGCTACGAACTAAATTTCATCTTAGAAATGATTTCTTTCGATTATTACTCGGTTGCTTGTTTAGTAACAATCAGATTGCTATTTTTTTCTAAAATAGAGAATTTTTCCCAATCTCAACCAGACTAAAACTATACTTTGCTTTCGTTTTCTGTCTTTGAAACGACAACCAGCTTGGGAACCATCAGAATAATAATTTTACAAGTGAATGCAGTAGAAACGCGGTGAAGATAATGAAAATTTACTTTATCATGTTGAGAAATAAAGAGTTTTTTAAAAATATATATGTTTAAAAATCATGATATTATTGAAGTTTGTGTATAAAAACAATGTCTTGATCTTTCTTGTTTATAGGAATTTTTATTGAATAGCTTCAGTATCTTTAAAATTAAAAGCACTAAGTGTAATTTTTTATTCTTTATCATCAGCCCTTTACAAAGGACAGATATTCTTTATTATATTTAAACAAATTCCGTTCTACTATGATAGCACGTTCAATTCAATTTTTCGCTCAAGGTTAGAACTTTTAAAAAGTTCATCCCTGGTGGTAAGGTTTTGAGGCATGAGAAACATTTGGATGTCCGGAGATGCTAACTGGTGGTATCGTTTAGAAAGGATAAAAGTGCCAGCTGAGGTATTGCATTGTGTCAATTTCAACGTAAAAAACTGAAACATGAATATCTGAAATACCTTTTTTTATCTATTTGGAAAGTTACGAAAAATAATTTCATAGTGCGCAAGTGGGGTCTATGTGTGGTATATTTGATGGTTCTTCCATCTCATACCTCAGCCTATCGAAAGTTGACAGTGTATTAATTTTTTTTTCAACCGATGACGTAAAATTTTACTTTTTACACTCTAAGAGAACAATTAGCTGTATACATTTTCTAAAATATCACAGAATTAAAAATTTTTAATCCTTGGGGTTTTAGATGTTTAATATCTGACCTGTAAACCGACCTGTCATATTTGTTTGTTAATTTGCAAACCTTTTGAAAAATTGTAAATTTTCAAAATTGAAAATTGAAAGAGAACGGAACTTCAGTCGGGGAAATATTCTCTGATAATTAATACAACAAATGAATTATAGTGCACAATTTTTAATTAATTAAGCTCAGACATGGCATAGAATATTAGGCAAAAACTCTATTAGGCGAACGAGTTTTAAATATCCATTAGGTAAAAGCTTGAGCTAAAGTTTTGTGGACATCAGGCGATCTCCAATTAAAACACCAAGAAGTGGTATTTAAACTTCAACTTGACGCCATAAATTACTCAAAAGTACTTGCAATTGTTATTGCTTCAACATCATTAAACAAAGGACATGTGAATTGTACTTTTTTTGCTTAGATCATTGTTCATTTTCTGGCCGGTTTCTTCTTTATCATTTCGCTAGAATGAATAATTGTTTCTGAAATTTATTCAAGAAATTTGAAAAAAATATGATTCCAATCCCGAGAACAGACAGGAGCTTATTTAATTTTGTAGAAAATTTTCCTGAAAAAAGTTTAGGCTGAATTTTTTTTCTTATGCACGTTATTCGATCATAGATATGCAATGACAACATTACACCAACATTTTCTCTTGCTATAGGAGCCTTTTTGTCAATTGAACAACCATTAAAACAAGGAAAACCGTCTCTTATAAAGAGGATGAAAATATGGAAAAATCTGTCAAAAGTTGTAAAAAATGTGGACGAACTTTTGACACTAACTGATGTGGTGAAATTGTAGCATGTTATCACGTGTACGTATGGATGTTTATATATATGTGCGAATTGACGATCGATGAGTGGTAAAAGGCATCGCGAGAATTATAGTGAAAAGTAGTGGTGGTGGTATTATGGTATTAGCAGTAGTAGGAGTTGGAATATACTTGTGTGACTACTTGTTCTATCTGTCCCTCTCTCAAGACATCCTTCAACAATCGATCCATCCGTCAATCCACACATCACTTCACAATGGAATAGTGTCCCTCCTCCGTTTAGAGGAAAAGACTCCACCGCAATCCAAATGTATCTAGAACAATTTTACTATCATTGTCACAACACAACCATCAACACCACCAATGCCACCACAAATAGAACTGCTACTGTTTGATTAATAAATCGTACTCTTTTAAAACAACTGCAAACCTTTGCAATGCCACGATGATGGAGTCCAGTTTTAAATGCCCGTTGAATAATCCAGAATTTTTTGCTTACATAACCGCGGAGAGTTAAACTATAAATGGATATTGGCTCTCATGGGTTTCGGTTGTTTTGAGCAAATTGGCGCATGCAACTGAAATTCGCAAAGGTTTTGTATCCCCAAGCGCCGCATATTTTAGTAAAGCACTTGGTCAATTTTTCAAAAATTAGATATAGTTTTGCAGCGTTTTGTAATATACGCGGGGTGCGTTCCGTAAGAGGTTTGTTGCGTTATCCAGGCCGAAATTTTTCTGACTATGATTCATTCGGCTAAGATTCTCTTACGAATTTCCTTCTTACGATTTGATGCCGCCATTGGCGGAAATATTCAGACTAAGAATTTAAATTTTGAATTCTAGGAACCAAAATACCAAGTACTGGACTCGAAATACCGCGTTTTTTTGAAAACGAAGGTCGTATGAATCGAATTAAGGCATCTATAACTGTTAGGACGTCAATAATCACAAAATATTCTGACAAAGGCTAGTTGAAGCCATGTTTATTATCCTCAATGAGAGTAACAATGTTTCAAAAAGGAAATTTTGTTACTCTTATACTTAAAAGTTTTATATTGAAGCTGCAAATCAAAGAAAAATGAAGTGTATCAATTGATTGAAATTGAGAACTGATGGCATCATCTAGATTTAAAGTATTAGAAAAACATACTTATTCTTTTGCAATTTTAATATCTTCGAGCCAATGTGTTTGGGTTTCCAGATTTTGCTCAGATGACGCTTTTTGTTCCGATCCCTCTTGAGAGGGGGGGACTATATACTAAAAAGGTTTTTTGTTCAGTCAATTTTGACCGATCGATATCGTAGAGAGTTGTGAGTGGTATCATTAAAAAGCCCGTCCAGCTAGAATATGGAATTCAAATTTTTTTTTATTTTCGTTTTCTAGAGCCAGTTATCGAGGTTTAAATTTTCGCGAATATTAAGACTGATTTGCGTCATTTTTAATTCACATTTTGCGCAATATTTGCCTAAAAGTTAGTCAATTTTGCTTAATAATGTTAAAATTGTTAACAATAGCAGTGTTGATTTGATTTTCAAAGAAAAAATGTATTGTTCACCATTTTGATATAATTTTTTTTGCTAAAATTTTGACTAAATATTTCAGAATTTAGCATTTGTCATAAACCACAAACACAATCTTTGCAAACTCCAAAGGTGGCTAGTTTTGTTTTCACATCCATTGAGATTGCTCAGGAATTAAAATTTGCCGTTTTTTGCTAACTCTTCTCGCTGACTTACTTCTCGCAGCACTTATTTTTAATATCTTGCTTACAAATTATCTATATATCAAACATTCGAAACAATTAAATGCTCTTAATGGACGAACAGCAAGAGAAAGACTAGTTTTGGTTCAGTCTTGGACAGTTACAATCCGAAAAATTTCGGATTGTAAACAATCGGTCTTTTTTTAAAAAATCGATCTCATTATGTTAATTAAAGAACAGAACAAATCAAATCAAAGTGACTGTTGATAAGTTCAATTGGCCTCCTAAACAGTTCAATAAATGTATTTATTTACTTAACTCTGAAAATTTTGTTTGTTTTGACTTTTTAAACTGTTTGGTTTTTTAATAAATATTCGCTTATTGAACTTTGCCACTGGGTTTCACTTAATTTGGTCATTTTGTAGCTGAGTGTCACCAAACACCGAATGCTTTTTCTTTTTTTCTTCTTCTTCTTCTTTCTATTGAGTTCTTGTTTAACCTTTTTGCGGTTTTCTGCGTTAAGTTGAGGTTTTTCTGTCTTTGATGCTATTAGGTTTCATATTTTTTAAAAGTATTTAGGCATTGACCCATTTTTTCACGATTTTTTCTCGTTTTGTCACATTATTGAAGTTCACTTAGTTCTTTATTGGCGTTCAAAATAAGGCATAATTGCATAAATAAAACTCTTTAAAGGCATCTACTTTGATTTTAACGGCTTCGACATTCCTTTCTCGAAAAATTTAACTGAATTTACCTTGTATTTAACTGTCGTTTTCGCTTTGTCTTTTTAATCGTATGAAGTCTCCTGGATATTAAAAGCCCTCATGTTGATAGAGGAATAAATGAGCTCTTATTCTGATTTGAGTAGATAGCTGATGGCATTCATGGCTTTGAAAATAATTACTTAAGAAAACACACATTTTAAATTGGCGTTTTTATTCTTTTTTGTCTATATGTTACCCAGTCTTGGTAATTATAGGGAACATATGACTTAATTGTCATTAAGAGAAGGTGCAAGGGTACAAAACGGAATGTTTTTTACAGAATTGGTTATCAATTTACTGGCTCCGATACAGGTTTTTTGCAAAAAAGCATATTAACTTCTAATTCTGTCAGTTTTGAAGTTCTTCTTGTATACGTAAGACATATTCTGAACAATTACAGGTCTCTAGAGTTTCTTTTAGTCGAATAAAGGAACCTATTTTTTATTTTAATTAGCAACTACTGGCTTTCATGAATTTGAAAATAAATGTTCTCGAAAAACACAAAAATAATATTTAATTTTGAACTATTATCTATTTTTGTTTTCTTGTTACTTATTCTCCTCTAAGAGCCGTCGCATACCGCTTTATTGGCGTTTGAGGAAGACTTGATTTAACTTTTTACGAAGGCAAAAAATGACTTTACGGCTTTGAAAGCGTTTTCTCGCAAGTTTTAATTGAAGTTTTGTTTGTTGTCTATTTCTTGTTTTTGTGTAGCTGCAAAAAGATAAATAATAACAGATTTTAATGCCCTCCTGCGAAAACTTATGTGATCATAATCGAGTTGGATGTATTCAATTGCTATTTAGTGGTTTTCATTACTTTTAAAATAATTGTTTTTTAAAATGTAAGCCAATTTTTTTTTACTTAGTTGTTTTTTTACCTTTTTGTCTAATTTTTACCGAGCCTGATGAAGGAGTGGTACCATATGTTTTCTAGTGAAGTACAAGTTTTTTTAATAGGACATAAGTTTTTCGGATTGAATTAATATTTGTTTTTATTGTTGTTTGATTTTGTTGTTCGTGTTGAATTTCTTTCTTAATAATCATATCATCAATCTAATGCGGCATTTTTAACTCCACTGAGTTAATATGCGTTCGAATTGATCATTTAGTTCACACCTGATCTAATTTTTTTTTTTGAAAAAAAATTGAATTTTTGGGGAGCTTTCTATCTGTTCCTCTTTTGGTAGACATTTGAGCCAAAATGTGGATGAGTGAGGTCGGAACTTTGTGTGCGAACGCACGTTACCGAAAATCCATGTCTAATTAGGTAATTGTTTAGTAGAAAACCTTTTTTTGAAAAAAACGGAATTTGCAAGATATCAAAATTTGATATTGAAAAACCTGATGTAAAAGAATATTGTTTTAAAAAATATGTGAAAACTTTAAGTGAAAGCTGAGCATTCTAAACAAAAGTTGCAGCTGACAAGTTTTGGCTGAAAGCTTGAAAGCGCCTAGTTTAATGAGCAATCCCTGAATACGAATCATAACCGCTGTTAAACTAAAAAGCAAGTTCGAACAGCCTTAAAATGCAAATATTTTAAGAGCTTGAGAATAACAAGCGAGGCAAACCCATTAATCTTTTGCTACAAGCCCGCAACTAAATTCAACCAATATACAATTAACTGTGCCCAATTGGAACAGGATGAAAAAGTCAATGCATACATGTATATATACATGTAAAGTTGTTCAAAATACTTCGTTACTTAGTTCTATCCCGAATTGATTTGCATATATAGAATTTTTCTGAGAAGTTTGCGATATTTAAACGGAATTTCCCTGAAAACGTGATAACTAGAAATGTTAACTTCTCGTGGTCTTACCTCAACAGCAGATATTGACAAAATTGGTGTTGTTTCAGTCAGCAGATTATATGTGCTATAACTTTAAGCATTCCCAATGTTTAGCTGGTTTTTCTTCCCCACATTATGTTTAACAACAGTTTTCTTCCAAAAATCTTCAAAAAGAGAATCAAATTATATATAGTGAAGAAAAAATCTGCAATGAAAAGCTGCATTTGGCAAAGTAAAACAGGGTTTAAAAATTAAAAAAAAAAAATTTGACTCTGGGCTTTATATAAATTTAGGTTAATCTTGACTTTGAGGTGTCATAGAAACAAAAAAATTAAAACTAGAAATCTCCTGTGAAAAAGATTCAAACGAACTTAACAAAAATCAACTATATTTTATTTGACCACCTTTCCAGTTTTTCAAAAAATGGAAACTTTATGCATCAGTGAAGATTAAATTTTTGTTTTTTTTTCTTTTGATTTCGGTTCTTTTGTTTTTTGACTACTATTAGGCATTACTGGTCAATGCACACTCCAAAATCAAGTATCATTGACTTATTTGTGCAAATGGATTTCGCACTATCTTAACACATTCGTTCTGTAGAACAGTTTTATGTTCGCTAAAATGGCTTGGAATGAAATTTTTGAAGCAATTAAGTCAATGTTCTCCACAAAAGCGTTTTCTAAAACACAATTACGGCTAAGTGTAAGAGTTATTCCTAGGCAAAAAAATTATATTTCACGCTGCGAGTTGTTAGATCTTACTGTTTGAGTAATTAAAATCCGCGATTTGCGTTATTAGATACTACAGACTGTGTATTTAGACTCCAAAACGGCCGATTTTGATAACAAAATTTGCCTAATTAGATTCCCCAAATTCAAAAAAAGCCTTTGCCGTATGTTTCATGATTTCCATCTGTGGGGATCAAAGGAGGTGCGGTAAATAGGCGAGGTGTGGTAAAAAAAATTACACAAACTTCTCATTTTCCCATTTTTAAAAACTGATTTCGGGTTTTTGGAGAAATATTTTCTCAGTTTTGTTTTTGGGAGATGGAAAAAAGTTAGGTTTTCAAAAGAGATTGGGATAAATTTATGAATTGATATCATTCTGAGAAATTTTGACTTTTTCTTTCTAATAAAAGGGGAAGTAATTAATTTCACAAAATTCCCCTTCATTTTGTAAACTTTTATCAGGTTTTAGAGAAAAGTTTTTTCTGAGTTCTTATTTGGAGTTGAATTCAGTTTTTTTAGGAAAAGATTGGTAGAAATGTGCGCAAAAAATAACTCCAAAATTTGTCCCTTATCTTTCTAATAAAAAGGCATGTAACTAATTTCACGAACTTTCACAGCATGTCGAATTTCGGAGAAAGATATTTTCTCAGTTTTATCTTCAACTTTGAAATAATAAATGGAATTAGAACAACAAACACTAGTGAGAACATCAAAAATTCAATTTCAGCTTTTATTTTTATAAATTTCCCCTGCAAAAAAATAGTTTCACAAATTTACTCTAAAGCTAGCTTTATTTTTCGGATACTTATATTGGAGAATTTCTTACGAAAACTGGATTATTTCAAGAAGATAGTACAAATTTGGTCTAGATGAAAAAAAGATATAAAAAATACATTCAACAGGAATATTGAGTTCTTTAGACCAAAAAATTTGAAGGTTTTAATTCGATTTTGTAGCTCATGGTTTGGTTTCGTAGCTGCCGGTTTTGTGGCAATTGTTTGTCTAGCAAACTGGGGTCTGGAATCGGTTTTGAATTTGGAATTGTGTTCTGTGTGCCATAGGGGAATAAAACGAGGATTCCATGTATGTAGACTTGGGTGAACAGAATTTTAGAGAGATTTTTGTTTAAAACTGAGAATGAGATTAGAAAATGGGAAAATGCACATTTATAATATTTTAACTAATATGTTTTGTCTCTTATGTGCGAACCTGTTATATTTTAATTATTTGAATCATGTGTTAGGTAGCCAAAGTTTGTTTCTGATCCAAAAAAAGGCTTTAACTGATTCCGAATTTTTGATTCCGAATTGATTTTGACGAAACTAAAAGTAAATGCACTCTATAATTTGAATTAACTTCAGTTATAGGAAACAGATTCTTTTGCATTCAATCATTTAGAAGGCATAATTAATCATTCCCTGCATTTTTGTTTTATTATAAATTTTTGAGTTAGAACGAATTTTAAAATTAAAGAAAGTAGAATTGCTTTTTCATGCCTTATGAATTCCACTGACAAAATTCTGTTGTTGTATGCCACTCTGTATCTTTAGCTGTGTCCACAAAATCGCTCTAAAAGCGTTTTGTGGAACAAGCGGAAGGATAAGTGGAAGTGTAGTTCAGGATTCCGTAATTGAAATCCGCAGGCCTAAAAGAAATGTGAATTTGAAATGAATTAAGGGGTCTGTATAAACCACTAATGAGTGAGGGAGAAGCAAGCTGAATTAGTGTGTTGTGCGAGTGCACTCTATAGTAACCAGTTTCAAGGCTTTTTTGTGTTTCAGTTGCGTCAATAAACGCGTTCTGAAACGTCTTTTGCTAGAGGTTTTTTTATTTGACACGCTCTTAATGTTCTTAGAGGCAAAGGTTTAAATCTTTGTTTAATTTAACAACTCTCAAGTTTGGCAACTGTAATTTCGCGTTATATATGAAGATGCAGGTGAGTGACAACAGCAGTTTTTGTTCCAAATGTGGCAGTTTTTGTAAGGTCCCGGTTTCTGTTCCAGTTCGCATAAATTTTCTTTTTTAAAAAAAAATTCGTTAGTTTTTATTGTTGTTTTTGATTTTCGTCTTAAAGCGCTTGGTTTTTTTCGTATATGAGCTCATTTCCGAGTAACTGCCAAAACCATACTATTTTCCGTACAAAGGCTTTACAATGATGAAGAATATAAACACCCGCACTTTTTTATAATTTGGATTTTATTAAGCTCCCGAAAGTCGATAGTCTGAGGTCGACCCAGACTATCGTGCGTTCAAAACTTTTAGTGCATTCTTCGTGTGTTCGAAGTCGAACATGTCCAGACAATCCCAGACCAAAAGCATATATATCCAGACTTCCGTGCGTTCTTGTCCAGACTTTCGTGCGTTCATGTCCAGACCATCGTGCGTTCATCCGTGTTTCCAGACCGTGTAATTTTGAACGCTCGACGCCCCTTTCGTGCGTTCATTTCGGTCTGGACATATCGACTTTCGGTCTGGGACCTCAGCCTGGGCTATAAATTAATCTCAACTGATGTGGCATCAAAAGGCCCCCACTTCATCCAAACAGCTCGGATGAGATCCCAGAGTTGTACACGATCCACTATAGAAACGCTAAATTCTAATTCGACCAATTCTATAAGCTCAAATTAGTTCTAATATTAGGAAGGATTTTAGCTGCACTTTATATTGTTCTGCGGAAAATTTGCGCGACGCAGAATATAGCCCTACAATTTTGCCCAGCCCAAAAAATTAACGGAGAAATTCATTCGAATTATTGATCGATCGTGGCTGGATGAACTTCACAGTGTTACTTTGTATAGCTTTGATGGAAGGGATGGTACGAAAGAAGCATACTCGAGTTACCCCCCCCCCCCCCCCCACCGTTGCCGTCCATGACACTTGGTCACGATTCGTGTGCTGTTACATAGAGTGCTACCTGCAGGAGCATTTGTGGTTGAATGTTGCATAGAGCATTTGTGGAAAAAGGTTGGTTTTTGGTGAAATAGTTTTTGATGTGTGTGTGTGTGGGGGGGGGGGTTAATTTAAACCGAATTGATCGGAGCGGGGGAGTTGGCAGATGAAAGATTAGCATCATAACCTGAAACAAAAACAACAGAAATTAGGAACAGCAGCAGAACTATATTGATGTTCACGAATAATAAGAATATTAAGAATAATAAGATATTGCTGCTCACTAATAGATGCGAAAAAAATTAGGTCTATCTCATTGTAGCCCCCATGTTACCCTAATAGGGGCACTATTTTCATTGGTGGCTATGATGGGAAGGCCAAAAATATAACAAGGTTTAAGCAGTTTTGGTTCCCGTGCCGAACTCCAACTGTAAATCAGTACTGGGCAATTGTAAATGCAAGTCTCCCATGTAATATTTTCTGCTCGTTTTCTCGCTTCTTTCAAGCGTATATTAACGGCGCAAAACTAAAATTTCAGCTGGCGTGGTGGTGCAGAAAGCAGGACAAATGGATAGAGAGCGAGAGATTGGGGATAAATCCACGTACTGAACTATATTTTTACACTTGGCCCAAGTCTGACCATTGTAACCCAAGTCTGACCATTGTAAAATCAGACTGAATGCAAGTCTGACACGTCAAAAAATTGACATGAATCAATCTATGATTCAGCAATGATGAGGAATTGCATTTATACTGGCCCAGTACTGAAACGCACTTTGAGTTAGGTACGGGTTGTATCTGACAGGCATCATCTGGTTTTTGCGAGCTAACCCTGGACATAAAAGTTATTGACTGGAACAATAATTCAAAGTTACAACCATTTATTGCTGAAAATATAGTTTTTAGTTATAGATTATACTCTAACATCGCTGTCGTAACAGTATGGCACTAGGTTCTGTGTGAAAAAAAAACTTTTACTAGAGTTGCTATATTAATTTTAAATTCCTCAGCCAAAGAGAACTTTCTATTTTTTGTACAAAAATTTATGTGAAGACCATTAAAATCATTGGGAGGAAGAAAATATACTCCCTGAAAAATATTTCTCCAATGAAGTACACTTCTTGAAATCACAAATCTTCTGCTGATCACGCCATATCTCAAATATTACGACTTGTGGAGATTTTTCAGGACTTGCTCAAGATTTGTCAAGTCTAAGCCAAGTCTTGGCCAAGAATGGGCAAGTCCTGATTTCTTTCTTGACCAAAAGTTTGGCAAGTCTTGAATCGAGTCATGAAAAAGCCTTGACAAGACTCGAGTCAAGTCTGGACTAAGACTTGACAAATCTTGATTTTTGCGCAGTAATTAAGTACACTATAGTGTTAAGATGAAACTATATATAAATATGGCATTTAATGAAAATTAGCAACAATTGGTAACCATTTTACGAAAAATTGGTTTTTCTGAGCATATACCAACTTAAACTGTTCGATATATTAACCCCGAAACCAAACTTTTCCCAAGACTTGCTCAAGACTTGCCAGGTTCTGGCAATGACTTGTCTCAAGATCTGTAAGGACTTGGCCAAGACTTCCTCAAGACTTGTCAATTCATGTCGAAGACTTGCGCAAGACATGTCAAGTCTTTGCCTAAAGCAGTTTATTAAAAAACGCTTGATAAAACCGCGAAGAGCACCATCAATATTAATTTTCTAGTGAAAGGAATTAATTTAACGATCAAGATTTGTATTGCCGGTCATCATTTCGTTGTTCAGAGTTTAGCGAATAAAAATCTTGGTGCAAATAATCACCAGATTTCGTTTCTTCAGACCTCTACAGACATCTCCAAACTTCTCTAGACTTCTTTTCTTGGTTTAATTCT